>NW_010287821.1:2647-39143 GCF_000700745.2 Antrostomus carolinensis
AAACATTAGCTTGATTCATGCAGTACAGATTTGCTTTTGGTCTGACACAGAACTGAAGTGGGTTTTGCTTGGCAAAGTGAGGAATTGAAAAGGTTGCTAAAAACAGTGTGTGATTTTTTTTCTTCTCTTTTGTTTCTTGCCCTCGCAGGTGAAATCAACATAGATCTATAAATGAGGTGTGCCTAATTTAAACTACTGACTATTTTATTGGTGAACAAATTTGCTGTAACTATTTCCTGAAGATATTTGTTTTCTTTTCCCCACTTATGCTGAAAGTTGGGACATTATTTTTCTATAGAAAGGCCATTTAAAAAGTCCATTTCCAGCTGAAACAGCTCTAGTCTTTGCTAAAATATATATTTGTTTAAATGACTTATAGAGGAAAAAAAAATAACAAAAATAACCCCTGAAAAGTACAAGTCCTTGATGAGCACTTGGTTGTGTAGCCTTCATTAACAGCTTTGCCACAAATTTCCTCTATAACTTGGGCATGTTTTGTGACCTCTTTACCTTACTTATCAATTGGTGGAAAATAAGAAAAATGATCCCCTTGTCTTATCTCTCAACACTGGCCATTCTGTAGAGCAGATTTAGTACATACTTTATAATAGCTGTCTGTAATTAAAAGTCACTTAAGAGTCCCTTTAGAATGCCAGAATAGTGTACACATTTATATATATTTTTATATATACATAAGAATCAAGCCTTTAATCTCTTCATGCTTTCATCTGTAATGATCATGATAATACTTGCTTTGTCTCTAAGCTCTTTGATGCAGGGTGTTTCCAACTCCATTGCTTTTGGGAGTCTCTTGCTGAGTGAAGACCTTGTTCTTTGTTGGACCTACTACAACATTCACTATTTCCTAAAACACAGCATATGTCTCAACTCTAACTGGTATTGTGAAACCTTGTACTTGCCTGTAAGGTGGGGCTAGAACAACTCCTGGACCATTCAGTGTCCCAAAATGAATGGGTCCCTCTTAGAAACTGGCTATTCAACGTTATATATTATTGACACAGTTTGGGGTTTTGCCCCTGGCAAATTTTCTGAAAGCTGCTCAAGCCCTGATCTGAGAACAGAACAATCACTTTCCTTTTTGACTTCTCTGTGACACTCGTATTTCACAACAGCAAGGCGGTTGCTTTCAACCTTTTTGCATATGTGGACATATGGAAAATTTCCAAAGCTGAAGCATACCCTGAGCAGAATATTTTGCTCTGTTAACTTAGATCTTTTTTTGTGCACGTGGAGCAGAAGTAGAAACATTTAACTCTCTACAGAATTTACATGCATGTTTGGGAGAGAGGAAGAAGTGTCCTCAATGAATAAATGAAGGGCTGGTTATTAGAGGGTGTCACCACAAACAATCATTGCAAAATAATAGTAAAAATATAATAATATGAATTCTGCACTCTTTTGAAAATTAGACTAACAGGGTTGGATTAATCACTTTTTACTTTATATATTTATAGAGTAGACTGCTTCAGCTGATCTACTCTCGCTCAGCTCCAAAATCATACTCCAGGGTTCATCAGCTCTCCTGCCTGCACTTAAATCTCCGCTGCCATCAAATCCCAAAGGTATTCACAAGAACTGCCCTGGTACAAATCCATCTTTCTTTTATTTACCAGAGCAGGCTGTGAGACTCGATAAGCAATTCCCAAAGAAGCCAAGCTGCTGGAAAAAAACCCTGCTGAAGTATAAAATTGTCATGGCAGGAGGAGATATGATGGAGATCAAATATCTAACCCAAGGTGGTCAGATCTGTTCAACAGTGTGGCGGTGCTGATTGCTTTTTAAAGACAACAATGAAGTGGGTTGATGGCTCAGAGAAGACCTGATCTCTTGTGAGGTTCTTGGTGCCTTCCATGCTTAGTGAGGCTGGTGAGAATGATTTGGTGCAATGATGGAGCAGTTGGTAATAGCCCCTCCACGTGAATTTTGGACACTCATAGAATTTGGTGAATTGATTTCTGCTCTGAAGTACTGTTCCTGAGTTTTGGTTTTGGTTGTTTTTTGGGTTTTTTTTTTTTGGTGACTAAGAACCTGCCCTCCTCAGAGTGATTTGAGACTATCAGCCCCAAAGAACCTCAGATGGTTTCTAAATCAGGTTACTTGAACTGGTGTCATGTGAACTTTCTGCTATTCCTCTACATTTAACTGAGAAATATGTGAGGGTTCGGTCCACCAGCCACCTTGCAGTCCTCTTTTCCAAAGTCCAGGCTTTTCCATCTTAGGCAGTGTGGTAAATGTCCACTGCACACACAGACAGCTCCAGCATGCAGCAATACCTCTGGGCAACTGCTGTTGAACTCCCTGACACATAAACATGATCACAGAATCACAGAATTGCCTGGAGTGGAAAAGCCCTTTAAGATCATCGAGTCCCATCATGAACCCAACACTGACCAGTCCCCGACTAACCCATGTCCCTCAGCACTACGTCTACATGACTCTTCAACCCCTCCAGGGATGGGAACTCCACCACTGCCCTGGGCAACCCCTTCCAATGCCTGAGAACCCTTTCAGCAAAGAAATTCTTCCTCATATCCAATCTCCACTTCCCTTGGCACAACTTGAGGACATTTCCCCTTGTCCTATCATGCTCTGCATCATCTGCCTGGAGGAGTTTCTAGGAAAGGAGTTCTGCTGTCCTTGCAACACAGCTGAGAGCTTCCCCCTCACCTCCTCCTCTTATCCCCTGCCTGAGGATAGAGAGCATCTGTTTGGTCTTCTTGTTCCTTCCTTGCTCCTCTGAAGCATGACTCATATTAAGGCTCTGGTTTTTGTGTCAGATGTGGTGAGTACTCCATGAGCACCAGGGTCCTGAAATGCCAACCCTTGTGCCAACAACAAGATATTTTAAAGGATTTTTCTGATTTGCTTCTATTTGATTACAAGCTGATCGTGGTGTTTCCTACTGGGGCTTACTAAGTAGCACCACCCCCTTCCTCCCCTCTCATATGTCCTGGGGATGAAGGGGCTAATCCTTTACATTAACCAGCCCATTAACTATTGTGCCTGTAAAAACACCCAGCCTGTCACAATTACTTCTGGCTCTGTTCCCTCCTGCCCATCAACTTGATCGAAGATAATGTGTAACGGGATAGCCCAGTGCTGCATGCTGTTGACACTAGGAAGAAAGATCCCAGGGCTGAAGTGCCACTCAGGTTACAGATGAGCTGGAAAATCCACCCACTCATGAGGGTGGTGACAGCTTTGTATACAAACTCTTGCTGCCTGTGATACCGAGATTGCAAAGGCTGAAAGTCTGCAAGTGCTTGACAGACGGGACTTTGACGAGAGCCAACAGGGTGAGGGGCTGGGTGGATGTTGCTGGAGGTCAGCTGGGTCATCTCTTTTTTAAACCTTGATGCTGTAGCATAAGTGGAGTAAGTTATCGGCTTAAGATAAATCAAAGGAGGATATCTGCTTACCGTGCACTTCATCCTTTTTGTCAGTCAGCACAAAGGGCAGATCGAGAAGCTGAACACACAACTACGTTGTTGTGACCGTAGGTTGCTCTTACATGTTTGTACACGTTGGGCTGTGGTTGGATGAATTCCTGCAAACCATGACTGAGATGCCTGGCAGCCTGCTGCAGTAGCTACGGCGTTGAAACCAAAGTATCGAGCAACAGTAGAGTCACACCCAGGAGCCCTGCCTTGTCCTCTTGGTTCTGACACGGGCATTACATACTCCACTGAGTTGTCTCATATCAGTAGTTTTATAAATGCTTCAAGGAATTAATTAAATATTGATTTTTTAAATTTTTTTTTTACTTTATCCCAAAGAACTGTTTTGGGGTTTTTTTAGGGGTTTGGGTTTTTGGGGGGTATTTTGTTTGTTTTTTTTTTCATGGGAAATGACTAAAATGTCAGCTTCCAACCTGGGGTGTTCAGCCCAAACCAGAACATTTCCATTTTATCAGCTGGCACCAAAAAGTCTGTTTCAAATAATTTTTGACAGCATAATAAGCTACATTTCTATCTCAGCTTGAAATTGGTCTGTCCATTGGGTCATTCCTTTTCTCTAGAAAGCAATTTTCTCAATCTGAAAACCAGGTAAAACAGGTGAGTGGGTGAATCACTGGGACATGAGCTTGGCTCAAAGGAGAAAAAGAGGGACTAGGATTTTCAGAATATAGTCCCAACAAAGGAGCAGTTTGATTTTCACTTGATCTGAAAATAGCTGTTGCAACCATGTTAGATAAACTGAAATGAAATATTGCAGAAATCCTGCACTTCACTCACCTTTAACATTTATTTACCAGCTGCTATAGCCAGACTCCATTATTGACTAGGACTAAAATTTAGCAGTAATATAAAACAAAATCTTCTGAAGTATTTTAGGCTGAGGTTGCTTTCCTAGAAGGGATAAAATATGCTGGAGCTAGATACAGTTTTTAGAATAGAAACTCTCAGAGAAAGGTATCTTTGGATAGATGTTGTTCACTGAAATTATCTATATTTATTTCATGCATAAACTTCCATAGCTGATGTTGCATAATGCAGCTTCTCTTACTAACACAGAGAATGTAGTAACAGAAAATTTTTTGTCACTGGGTTTCTGGAATGTCTGCACCAGCCATGAAGGATTATTTCCATGATTTTGGAATTTTCATTCCTCTCTGGGGTCCTCAAAACCTTTGAGATATTTTTCTTAATGCAGCAATCCTCTTGAACTGAAAGTATTCTGGAATTAAAGGAAATTTCACAAACTATTGGTCATAATAGCATCATCCAACAGCATGGATGATGTTGGCAATTTTATTATGAATTAATAGTCATAATAATAATTGTTGGGCTGAGACAGGATCATAAGTAGGGTTCAGCAGGGCAAAATGAGTCCTGAATGCTGCTTGACCTCAGAAGGGGGATTCTGCTAGAAATAAATCTCCCATTTCTGAAGCCAATTTAGGAAGAAAGTAAAACTCATAGCATATTTTGAAAAGAACATCTCATCACTTATATGTCCTGGTCAATAAATCCTCACTCAGCAAAAGCAAGTTCTAATGCCCAAGACTGTGGAATCTAAACCAGGTTCTGTCCTCTTTGCCTAAAATACCTGACAACTCTGGATTTCAGGTGTTATCTTTTCTTCATAGCTTTCTCTGTTCGCAGTGACAGGCATGTTCTGGATGAAAATCCTCAGGAACATTTGCAAACAAGGCAGCAAAAGCAACGAGAAACCCTAATAACTTAACAGAGACAAGTAATTCTCTGGATAAAAAGAATATCTAGGAAAAATAAAATTATATAACCTCTGCTTACTCTAAGCATTTTTGGATGCCTCTAGGAAATGGTACTGGGTTACCATCTATTTAATTAGCACACCCAGACTTGGCTTAAAAAGACTGTGAGGACTCTTGTGACTCCAGATGTAGAAGATGGAGGTAGAAGTAGTGTTGAGATCTAAGTTGCTCCAAAGGTCAGATATGGCTTTGTATAATGTATACCCCCATTGATAATTATATTAAATCTTTTTATTTAAATTATGCACATATAGATAAAAAGGACTGACAGTAGATACATGATTACTTAAAACAAGATGGCTCTTTTTAATAACTCCTAACTTTATGTCAAGAGCAGGAGCAGTGTTTTCTTGTTGCTGCCCCATCACCTGTGAACAGCTAATGGTTCATGATATGATGCCAAACATTTCTTTTCAGTAGTTTGGATGTGAACCAACTGCCCAAGTGAAGTATACTTTAGAACCCAAGCACAAACTTGCTGATCCTGTTTCACCCTCAAAGAAAGGCTTGTCTACCAAGGAACTTGTCTGTTATTTGCTTTTCTAGTTTAGATTTTTTCTTTAGCAATGTGTCTCCAATCTAATAAGAAACGCTGCCCCTCCCTGCAATCTTTGCTGATCGCACTGTTATAAGCAAGGCTGTCTTTGCACAAAAGGGCACAGATGTTGCAACGCTCTGCGACAAAACATCTGGAAGTTGGTCAGCAACCATGGCAAGTGAGATGCACGTGGCTGACTTCAGCACCTTGCTTCCCTCTGTAAAGGGTGAAGAGTAGAATTTAGTTCTTAGAATGAACTTCACAAAGCCAGAATTTCAGGTGATGAGAAATTTCCCTCATCAGATGGAAACAATAAAGGGTGGGATGCTGGGAGGTCCTTGGTGCTGTTTCAGGGTTGTAAGTAGTGAAAAGGACCATGGAACATTTTCCTGCTCTGAGTAGCTTTCTGGGAGGCTTCTGGAAAGAGTATTTATATTTTATTTCAGACATCAGAAGCCTTGACCAGAGACCACTAACCACTAGATTATACAATCAGACTCCCCTTTGCTGCCTGTTCGTCAGGTCTCATGAATCTTTTGGATTTGATGTAACATTAGCAGGAGGGAAGAGATATGTTCACTTCCAGATTACCACTTAACTTTTAGGGTGCTTTCCTAGCTTGTGGAGACATTAGTCCACAAGTTTGACATTACCCAGGGAGCTTGTTGACCACTACAGTGTTGTCTGAAAACAACTTGATCCAAATGAGTTGGCCCATACCTGGAGAGGTACCTCTGGGCAGATAAGTGCTGATATAAAATCCCACAGAGTCACAGAATGGTTTGGGTTGGAAGGAACACCTTAACTAGACCAGGTTGCTCAAAGCCTCATCCAACCTGGCCGAGAACACTTCCAGGGAGGAGCAGCCACAGCTTCTCTGGGCAGCTTCTTCCAGTATCTCACTACCCTCACACCAAAGAATTTCTTCCTCACATCTCAGCTCCATCTCCCCTCTTCCAGTTTCAAGCCATCACCCCTTGTTTTGTCACTACCTGCTCTTGTCCAAAAGTCCCTCTCCAGCCTTCCTGGAGCCCTTTCAGGTACTGGGAGGCCACTAGAAGGTCTCCCTGGAGCCTTCTCTTCTCCAGGCTCAACAGCCCCAACTCTCTCAGCCTGTCCTCACAGCAGAGCTGCTTCATCTTCATGACCTCCTCTGGACTGGCTCCAGTGGGTCCATGTCCTTTTAATGTTGAAGGCCCCAGAACTGGACGCAGTACTACAGGTGGGGATATATTTCTTTCTTGCCTTAAGGAAGAAAATAGGTGCTGATCAGTCTGTTAATGTTTGCTGTTATCACATCCTATGTATAATTCAGTGAACAAAGGATACTGCCCAGTACATGCAGAGGTAATAATGTCATTTTAGCTTCAGAGTGTTCAGTGTGCAAGGTTAGGAGAAGGAGGAGTGTGTGCACACATATGTGTGATGGTGGGGGGGGAATGGATATGGAAAAAAAATAAATAACACAGGAAGCAGCAGCATTTCATTACAATCTCTTCAGCCTGGAGTCTCTAGAGTCCTGGAACCTTTTGCTTTTTAGCTACTGGAATTTCACTTTATCGTTCTTCATTTCTATTCCTTTAATAAAGAATCCTGAGTTGAACTCCTTGCATGCTTCCTGTACTCTGCCTTTGGCTGGCTTACCCAGGCTTTCCCTTGCAAACCCTGGAGTGAATCATTTAATCCCCTGGACTGGAGTTAGAAAAACTCTGGAGCAGCTTGTTCATTGACTGGCGAGGCTGCACTCCTACACTGCGGTGGCTGGGACAGCCTAGGCGCGTTCCTGGACTCAGTGAGCTATCCATTTCACTGGCTGGTTGGAGAGCCGCGTGCTCCCTGCATTCCTTTGGTCACAGGGGCGTAGGAAACGACCTTATCGCTCAACTTATATAATGAAATGCCCTGGCAAGACCAGCCATGATTTTGTCATTAAACTTCCATGTCTCATCTCTCGGCTCTCCCCTCCTCCTCTTTCCTGCCTTGAGTCTACGCTTGTAAAACCAGCAATGAGTCTACTGTAGAAATCATTAATCCAGCAAGATAGGGAGGTCTGTGTGCGTACGTTGCTGATACGGGGTTTCATCAGTGTGCTTGCATGACTTTGCTGACCTGGGTTTCCCTGTCCAGAGCTTGGGGCTGAGTGGTGGTGGACACAGGCAAGAACTTGGCCCAACACAACGTAGGACTTGGTGGTTCCAGTAACCACTGGCTCCGAGCGAAGGCAGAAACCCAAGGAGGGAGGCATCAGGGAAGGAATTTCCACCACAGCATGATGTTGGTTTTATGATTCAATACAATCAATGTTTTGATTTTTCTTCTTTTTTTTCTGTCTTGGAAGAAAATGGAGGTGGTCATCCTACAATGAGATTGATCTGCAGAGCTGAGGGCAGACTATGACAAAGCTCCATCCTGCCACAGCAGGGAAAGAAGCAGCATGACCTCAGCCAAGTTCAGGATTGCTCAAAAAATGCATCACGCTTGTACAGTAGAACCAACAAAACCATGGGCCTAAGGAACAGGTAGGCTACCTTTTCTCTAAAGCCAAGGTGCTGGTGGTGGATACATATAGAAATGCTATTGAGGAGATGTTGCCTCACACATTACTTTAATCCCCAATACTTCAAAATACCTACAGTTTTGGGGGAGTTTAAACCATCTAGAACATGACCTCATGCTATGGTGGTTTTACAGAACAACTAGGTTTACTTTTCTACCAGTGTATTCCCTTGTGTCTGGAAGCTTTCTGAAGAGATTGTTTCTGTGTTGAAAATAGGATTTATTTTTATTTTTCCACAGATAAAACTTTCAGAAAAAAATAATTAAAAAATATGCCTGTTAGGAGGCTGCATTTTGCAAACATATGTGTGTGTCTGTGCATATGCAAATGTAGCATTTTGTAGGATGGAAACATTCTGTCTTAACCTTGTCAGAAAAGAGAATTATGAATTTTTCACATTGTCGTGACTTTTCATTTTGAAGATTGTTTTATATGCTGCAATAGTAATTATGAATTTTTAAATTATTATAATAGGCTACATGTGTTTCACTAATGTGAAAATTTTTTATTTTAATCCAATTTGTTGTCTCCTCTTCACCCAAAAAGTAATTTTCAGATTACTTTTATATTATTATTAGTGATTTTTAATTTTTATTTTTTTGAACTATTTCAGAAAATAAAAGTTCATATTCTTATGCAGACCTAGAAACATCTTAGATATACAAAGGATGTATGCATTTTTTTTTGCTAATGGTGACCATCAAAAACTCATTAACATCTGAGAGGAAGTTACACTACCAGATCTAAGAACGTGCACTTTCGCCACATGTGCACAATAAAAACCTTATGTAAATACTGCTGATATCAAACCTATGAGCTATGAGGTCTTTCTAACTCTCAGCAGCATGAAGTTGTAGAGTCAATGGCCAGCAACTGCTCCATTCTACAGAAAAAAAAAAAAAAGTGGTAGGAAGTAAGCTTTTACTTAGTGTCATAATATTACCCAGAGCTGTAGGATCTACAGAGTAAGGTCACAGGGTATGGAGAAGGAGCAGAGTCACACAAGGTCGTGGCATATGGAAATCCTGGTCTAGTTAAGGGACCAGAAGCAAGATGATCATCTAAACATGGCTTTCTGCCTGGGTAAACTTCTGCGTTGTGTCATGAAGACATCTCCCATTTTCCATCCTGAAGAACAGGAGGATAAGGTCTCAGGGTCAATGAGAGATTGTGAGAGTGAAGGACCTAAAATACTAGCTTCCACTTTATCATGTCTGAATAGTGTTTGGTGCCTTCTGGGACATGCCATACTGTGGAAAAAAAGGCTCGGTGTCTGGTGACTCTGGAACACTGCATCATGTATCTTAAGGAAGAGAAATTACCATGGATGTCAGGAGTGTGGAGTTGCAATAGGAGATGTCTGGTGGACCTAGATGAATGGTAGTAAGAGCATAAAGAATATGGTGGGCAGGGAACCAAGGATAGGGATGCTTGAAGGTAGGAGAAGATTGTTTATAACATAGATGCTCATGTCTGAGCGAGACACACTGAGAAACAGTCAACACAACAGGAAGCACCTACAGGGCAATTCATCCCTAAAACCAAATCAGATTAATCATGCTCTGAAAGTACCTTTTTCTCTCCAAGTCTATAAAAACAGACCAATTCAGAAGGTGATGTAAACGTTGAAAGTGAAGGGAGGTAAACTCTTATTCTTGTATTTCTCCTGGATAAAACAGAAAGATAATTAATAACAGATAGACACAGGAATAAGTAATGCAGAGTAAGTCAGAGCAGAGGTGACTTCTGTGAAAAATGGAAAAGTAAGGCAGATGAGAAATCAGGACATCAGAACAGGGATGTTAATAGGCTTCTAGGTAGAATAGAATTGAAATAGTCATGCATATTCCAGCTTCTGCAATTGGTGAAATGTAATTGTAGCCAAAAATGCAATTTTAGCTGAAATGCTGAAAATTCAGGGCTCTTTACAGTGCTGATGAAGACTAAAGAGGACGGAGAATCTGGGGCTTGAGTCTGTCATGCGTTTGAAACCATTTCACTGGTATGATTCAAGTCAGTACCTATAACCTCTGTGATGGGAAGCTGAACTCTGTCCCCTTAAGGTTCTCCAAGGAGAGGAGAGGTTAGACATCCCTTATGGTCCTCTGGGACACTGCAGAAAATAACCCCATTATCTCAGCCAGCAGTTGCAAGAAAATGGCTCTTAACAGCATCTCTGATGAATGACAGTTACTTGTTTCACTGGCAATTTCTGTCTGAAACACAAATACAGGGTTTTTTCAAGCAAATAAAATCCCATCCAACATCTTCTATTACTCCTCCTGGTATGTTACTACTTATGAGAAGAAATTTTGACTATAAAAGCTCTCATAAAATGCGACATTATGGGCCAGATTAGTGACTGGTATAAATTGAAATCTCCAGAGAGATGCTGATTCACTCAAAACTGAGGATATATCCTTCTATTTTCTGCTTGGAAAATTAGACATATGACGATGTACGTGAAGTCCCAACCCTGTCTGGAAATGCCATCTGGTAGAGGTATGGTGGTGCACATGGCCATAGTTCAGTGGGTAATCGCAACCACACAGTGATTACTGAAGGGAAAAAGATGGCCTTCTCTTTGCAAGGATCTTCTGTTGAGTTTTAAAACTGCTTCTTTTTTGTATGTCTCAGGAGGAAAATTACTGTGAAAGAAAACATTCATGGGTAGGTCTGTTTGTCAGTCTTTTCAGGTAAACAAGGATCTCCTGGTTTTTCATCGGTAGCACATTTCCAAGTAATTTAACATCAGCCAAGCCTGTTTGTGGAAACTCTACTTGTTTTTCTACCACTTCTCCCCAGAAGCACTTACAAATCCTGATTTCCCAAACTGCCATGACTGTGATCCTGAATTGCAACATTGCTAAGCCTCCTGTTCATATCAGCACCTGACTATGAGCCCAGGCAGCCAGAAAGCTTTCCTCTGGCTGCAGATCTGAGCACACAATGGGTACAAGCTCAGCAGTAACAGGTCCTCCTAGCATCCCCTTTCCTAACCCCTGATCACCATTGGTACAGGATTTGCCTCTTTTTTGTCCTAACAGCAATGTACAGGGTTGCACCATCCTGTGGTGAGCTATCCCGTAAACAACAAAATGAGCTTATAACTTTAAGCCTCCAAATGAAATAAGAAGCTAATTTGCCCCATCGCAGTGCTTGCCATCTGTAAGAATTAGTCCCAGGGGGAAATGAATAGAGCCATTATTCCTACTGTGCTCTTGGCTGTGTAATTCCTACAGTGGTGAAACAGTAGACAGTGAGAGGAAAAACATAATACTTGTGTGACCAGCCTGCCATTGGCTAAACGAGGTTGTGTGTATCTTGTTCATGAAATGAAGAGTCGGGCAGACAGCTTAAGGGGTGACAGACTTCAATGTCCAAAATGCTTCTTAGGCACCAAGTAATTAAAGCACTGTGTGGAACGGATAACAGGGCTAGGAGGCAAGTTAAAGGTTCATTTATTGATGTCTGAGGCTCGTGAATGACTCTGCTGCAAACCATGGAAAATATTGGCCTCTGACTGCAATTATATTTATGCTCCCTCAGAAAATCTCTCACTCCCTTTCTATGTCTCCTGTGTTCTCCTTTTGTTAGAGATGATGTTCAAAGTGAAGCATGACGGCCCGTTAACCCTCACTGGTCAATTTGAGCAGCGTTGTTCTTGCCAGGGGAGGTTGGATTCTCCCCTGGTGGAAACTGGCCTGATTCCCGTTTTATACTACGTGAGGATGTGGCCTCTAATTTTTCAGCTGAGCTGAGCCCAAGCCATGAAGTAAAAGGTTCATAAAGTAAGATTTTCCAGTCTTAAGTAAACGTTACTTTATCTGAGAGGAATGAACAAGAATGAGTGCAAGCACAAGAGGCAGGAGAGCAATGTGTGAGATTCCCCTCCAGGGTGAAAACTGGTCCAGGGAAGAAAATGGATGTTCTCTCTGAGTACAACCAAGCAAAGGTTGCCTCCTGGAAAAAATAATGTCCTTTATGTCCAAGGGAGCATCTAGGAACTCATCTGCAATCAAAGCTTGTTATCCAAACAAACAGAAATGCTTTTATCTCTTATTTCTAAGCCGAGGTGTGAGGCATAGTTAGCGTAGGCTCATTACGTGTGTTAAAGACCTGCCCAATATTGTACAAGAAGTCCCAGTTCAGGGACTTTGTCCCTAAATCATTTGGTGTTGTCTCATTTACTTTGATGCTTTTCAGACTTCACCAATGAAGAAATAAGTGAGTCTGCTCATGACTGAACCTTCTTGGTTTGGATTAGGTGCACCAGTTCTGCATTCAAAATGGAAAATCATTGAACCTGGAGTAAAAAATATAAAAATACAACATGAGAATGTCATCCCTACAGCTGAGAAAAAGGCTACTGTAGTAGAAGTGAGGGAATAAAATTTGAGGGCCAGGTCAGTGATTCTGCATGATAAGCAGCTTTTCTTGTGCAGCTCAGCACCACTCAGTGCAGGCACTTGTCCCTGCCAACTTTTTGCTGCTGAAACGACTTTCATTGTTTATAATTTTATTTTCTGTCTGGAGGTACCCTGTTGTTATTCAAAGACAGTAACATCTCCATTGATGCTGCTGACCTGTTCTACTACTTCTCTTTCCTTTTCTGCTCTCTTTGGCTTTATACCTTCTCCCGTGCTAGAACTGGAATTGTCCCTCTGTCCTCCCTTTCCATCACCCTAAATCAAAGCCTTTCAGCATCATGTGTTTTTCATAATCTTTCTTTCCCAGTAAAAACCCTTAACCTCTGTGCATCATGCCGTTGGTATTTTCTGTGATGTTGGGCTTTTTTCCTTTTAATTTAACAAAACAAAACACTGGGAGTATCAAATCGTCTCGGCCATCTTGAGGATCTGAGCAAGAAGATGCAACAAAGACTATGTGTCCATAAACAAATTACTTCATCCTGCCACGTCTCATTTCATTCACCTCCCTTTCTCCTAGTTGTATTGTCTTTGGAAGTTCCTCATCTTGGAGACTTTGTGGAGTTTTGTTTTGTTTTGTTTTGTTTTGTTTTTCTAACCTGTGCTTTATTTTATGCAGGACCTCTCAGTACTTCTGCAATAGAAGTTGCAAAACACCTGATTGCAAAAGATAGGAAAAGTATGTCTGAATGAGGGCATGCCAGCTACCAAGCCCATGATGGCTTTCTAGTGGTCAAATAAAGCAAGCTGAGCATTAGTAAGTCCCGAATCTACAGTGGACTTTGAATATCATTGTGAAACCAAACACCTTAGACTCTGAATTGATGAGGAGCCCAGAATTAGCACTGAGAACGTGGAATAGAAGCACCAGGCAACAAATTAGCAACCCTTGCTGTGTTTTATTGAGCCATAGCACATTCTGGTGTTTTTTTTTTTTAACCTGTGGTGAGGAAGAGGATTTGAATCACAGTGGAAATGGATCTGCAGTGTTATACCTCCTCAGAAAAGGGCCTTGTAAGATAGAGTTCAAATCTTTGCCATCAAATACTTTTGATGCAGAAAAAAGCTTCTCAGGCATGGTAGGCTTTGCAAGCTCAACAGCTGCTTTCACATCACTTGGATCTTAGTGTCCAAGAGGCGAGGTGGTGGTGTTCTGCATTAATGTTCTGGTAGGGAAGAGAACAGATTTAAAATCTCCTCCAAGACCAGCAACTCTAACAGCTTTAGCTCCTAAAAAAAGGGAGACTTAGCCAAATTAATTGCTTATCACATTGGGAGTTGGTAAGGGGTGTTTGGAGGGTGAAAGTCTATATTTGATGTCTGGAGAAAGACAAAGTATTGTGTTACTGACTGAAGAAAAGTACTTTGCAGCCAATTTGCACAGTTTGAGCTCGTTACCATGGTTCTCCTGTAGGAGTGGGAGTAGATAGGAACTTGCTGTGGGATTTTGCAAGTGCTGAAACCCTGAATTCTCTTTCACTCCACAAACTCATCCAGCTATTAATTGTAGAGAAGAAACTTAGCAGATCCACTAATGGTGAGCCAATAGTTTACTGGGAAGGGACCAAGACAAAGCAGAGATTTTATAAAAGACAACACCAGTCATTGATTCCATGCTTACATGTGAAACCACACGGATGTGTATATACACATGTAGTGGAAAATTGGTGTCTGAATAGCTCTGAAAGTTAACAAGATGGCTACCTGCAAACCTGTGACCCAAAGTCATATGTTCCTATTGGGAATATCATAGCACAGAATATTACGTGAGCCCCTCACAGTTCTCTAGGAACAGCGCTGCCTTTCCTCTCAGAGCTATATATTCCTTCCTTTCATCTTTTGGAGAGTTACCAGAACTGTTAGTTCTAGGCACAGAAATCTGCCTCCAGATCCTAAAGCCAGCTAACACATCCCACAGAATGCTTGTGTTCAGATGGAGGGACATCATAGGTCAAGGAAGTCTGTCTTGTATTGCTTTCTCTCTGCCAACTGTGTGGTGATGGTGACCTTCTCAGGTCCCTGGACCAGGTCCATTACCACAGTAACAAGATGAAAAGGAGGTTGAGGCAAATGCAAGCTAGGTGTGAAGAAAGCTTCAAGAGAGCTTTGTTTAATTGAACAGCTTCAAGAGATTTGTTCAATTGAAATAGCAGAAATTTCTCCAGAGATGTGATGTAGGCAGGGCTGTATTGCCTGTGTTATTTAAAAATAGACTGTCCACAACATGCAGAATCATAAAGTTGATGGTGTTAGAGAAAGGCACTCCTGTACCAGCCCTTTGCAGAGATGAGATCCATTCATATGGAAGAAGGCCTTATGCTGTTCCATACGATGTTCCCAAGTGGACGGTGTGGGTCCATCCAGCCCGCGCGTATCTCAGCATCAGTCTCCTGAGCTACATTCCTACTGAGTCACAGCATATTTTTCTGTCTCAGACCCGTCTTTGAGACAAGCACCTGCCAAATACCTACTTGTGACTCAGCAAACACAGTCAGATTCAAAATGTGTGATAAAATACTTTGTTAAATCAAGACCTGGATCTTTTTTACTCAACATGCATATGTATGCCACTAGGTCTAGATGCATATGTTGTGAACCCATGTTTATAACTCTGATGCTCTTGACATCACCCTGACTACCTCCCCTGAGGACTGAAGTCCAAGGACAATAGAAAAGGTGTCTACTTCCACTCCTCAGGAGAAGTTTTCCTTTCCATGGTAGACTTCTGTATCTTCTGCATGAAGAATGTATTATATTCAGACCACCTATTAAGGTGCCTAAAATGGACAAAGATGCCCCAGATGATATTATGTCATTAAGTGACAGTGATTAATAATTCAGACCACCCACTTTCAAGGCTCCTAGATGCTGCCTCTGGGTCTATGGAACAAAGAAGTCACAACAAAAGAATTAGGCTTCATGAGTAGGTGGTCAAAAGACAGTCCCATCTTCTCTCCATTCACTGGAAAAGGAGCCAGCCTCTAGTAGCCCTGGCTGCTAGGTAGTCTGGGTTCTCACTACACTTTTCATTACCAGATTAAGAGCCTATATCTACGAAAGACACCATAGCGAGCTGAAAGAGTATTGCTCTTGGGGGAAGCTTCTCTGCCACCTCTGAGTTTCTCTCCCAGACTGACGAGGGTGGTGAAGCTTGTCAGCCAGCACAGTGTCCTGGTTTTTAGAGTGAAACTATCACACACAGATAGAAAATCAACCATTAGACACCCTGTGATTAGAGACCCCTCTCATTATTTTAATTTTGGTTTTGCAGTGAGACAAGCTGGCAACTTTGCCCTGTGCTTGGCACTACAGAATATTTTAATAATCGCCTAATAAAACTTTTCATCTGGTTTCCCACATCTTCTCCCTTCCCCAGATCCCTGCCCTTCCTTGCGCTCTCTATCAGGATACAGGGTCTTTCATAACATATATCACTGCTGGAGCAACCTTCTTACTTGTTGCTGCTGCAGGTATTCAGATATTTGCAGATATCTCAATAATTCACTTTCTTTAATACCATTGCAGCTGAAGCTGCCATTTGTTGTCTGTCTCCATAAGTTTTCCCCCATTCTGTAGGGTTCCTGGTTGTGTCCAAGGGTAAAAGAGAATCTGGATCTAGATTTTTTTTTGTTTGTTTGATCTACAGCACTATGGAGTAGATCAATACAAGTGGTCCTTATACTGAGATGGCTCGAGCTGTTTTCGTAATCTTGGCTGTTCCTGGGGATGATGCTCCAATGAAACCTTCACCTTCACAGCTTGTATTCTTCCAAGGAAGGCATAAAGAATTCCCGTAACAGATGTTAAAGAGTGTCTAACAAAATAAATCACCCTCTTAGAATAGGATTCTGGATCTTTCTTTGTAAACATTTTTCATCTCGTTCTGATTGCAGTTAGTGTGGATTCTGACCTTGAACAAAAATCATAACTTTGTAGCCTGGAACACAGATTGACAACAGCATGGGCTGACCCAAGTCAAGGTGACTATAATAATTGGGGCTGTTCAGCCTAGAGAAGAGAAGAAGTCAAGGTGACTGTAATAATTGGGGCTGTTCAGCCTGGAGAAGAGAAGGCTCTGAGGAGATCTTATAGCGGCCTTCCAATACCTGAAGGGGGCCTACAAGAAAGCTGGGGAAGGTCTTTTCCTAAGGGCAGTAAATGACACCCCCAGGTGAAATTGGTTTAAGCTGAGAGAGGGGAGGTTTAGATTGGATATTAGGAAGAAGTTCTTCACTGTGAGGGTGGTGAGACACTGGAACATGTTGACCAAGGAAGTTTTGGATGCCCCCTCCCTGGAAGTGTTCAAGGCCAGGTTGGATGAGGCTTTGAGCAACGTGGTCTAGTGGAAGGTGTCCATGCTGATGGCAGGGGGGTTGGAACTAGACGATCTTTAAGGTCCCTTCCAATCCTAACCATTTTATGATTCTATGAATAATGTGTTTTATGGAGTATGGGTTCCCTTCTCTTTCTTGCACTGTTTATATCAGGCAGCAGTCTAAGGATAAGTCCGTTCAAAGACATAGACCACCTGAAAAGTTAACATTTTTTATAAGGAGTGGAAATTGAACTATAGATGGGCTATAATTGACAGTCCTTTACCACACCTGCAGCTGAGCAGCAGAAGACCTGACTGCTTGTTTGTCTTATACTGGAGGCTACCCTTTAGGTCAAACAGAGAAAATGGAAATTATAATTTTTCTGACAGCAGCAAAGGTCTCCCTACAAAAACGGTATTTATGGAGGTCAGGGACAGGGTGAGATACAGGCATGGACAGAATGGAGCCTGCAGAAAGAGTAGAGACTTGACTGAGAAGACTGGTGAGTGCAAGAGTGCAGATTTCCAGTGTGACAAAGGCAAATTCTCTAATGCCCCAAAGGGGACTGTGTGGACTGGTTTGCAAACCAGGATGCTGTTGACAGTTACTGGACTGAAAACAAGCCTGTGCATAGGAATTCGTCATGCAAGTGGGACCAGAAAGGGCAGGTGGAGAGACTTGTTTACCACCCTTTTTGTTTATAATCCCACTCAGTCTGAGTTTTCCCTGCTTAAATCCAAAATAAGTAGTTAATTCCTTTTCATGTTCTGTGCTACTGGGTTAGAGTCCTTTTAGTGACTTTGGAAAGAATGGATGGTGTAGGACAGGGGTGAACAGGACTGAATACTTTATGGACAGTGCTGGTTTAGAGTGTTAACCAACCCTGGTTGGTTATCTGATATCACTGCTTGAGAATATGCTAAAACTGACTTCAGGGCTCTTCTCCCAAGTAACAAGTGACAGGACAAGAGGAAATGGCCTCAATTTGCACCAGGGGAGGTTTAGATTGGATATTAGGAAAAATGTATTTACTGAAAGGGTTGTCAAGCGTTGGAATGGGTTTCCCAGGGAAGTGGTTGAGTCACCATCCCTGGAGGTATTTAAAAGACATGTAGATGTGATGCTTAGGGACATGATTTAGTGGGCATGGTAGTGTAGGGTTGATGATTTGACTTGATGATCTAAGAGGTCTTTTCCCACCTTTATGTTTCTATGATTCTAGTGCTGAACAAAAAATTAATTCATTCAAACAGATTTCCACATTTTACTCATCCTAAAGTAGAAGTATTCACTAGATTATATGGATCATGTCCTAAAGAGACCTTTTTTCTTGTTGAATCTAAGAAGTGTTGAGAGTTACAAGCTCAGGCAGCTTTCTACACTGTAGACGTGTATATTTACATGACTTGCATCTCACTGAATACAATTCAAGTCTTGAAATATCTGTGTAGATTTTGTAACAAATATGTGGTTCAAATTCAGCAATCAAGTTTGATAGCGTTACTCACATGCTGAAAGCAGAGCAAGTGTGCAAGGGTTTTGTTGGCCAGGGAATTCTCTTGATGCTGTACCTCCTCTTTGGCAAAGTGAAGTCAGTAGGATGGATACTGTGTGTAGCATTTCATTTATCAATGACATTATTAAGTGGTGGAAAGTGAAAAATAACCTTTGACCAGGCCATTTGGGGTGAACATTTGGAAAGTGCAAAGTGTACCAAGTTCTTCACTGGACAGGCAGTCAGAAGGACATTGATTTGACACATTTTTCAGAATAACAAATCCAGCTGTTTCCAGTTCTAGAGTAATGTTTGACTGAAAAAGAAATTCATTGCTAATTGATGGAATAGCATCATTTTTGATGGACAGTGGGGTTTTACTAAGAGGAATCTTATCCAACCTCTGCCCTGGGCTGACCTTGCTTGGTTTGTGAAATTGGAGAGGATCCCAGACCTAGGTGGCCCAGCATGTGTTCAAGTGCACTTGAGGAATGCCAGCAGGCAGATAAGCTGGGTAAATGTCTAATAAGGCAAAGTTTCCTGCTCTGTTATTGTTAAAAACATATCTATAAGATCGGGTTTTTTTTAAGAGGTCATTTTGATTGGTTTCCCATGTGCTTTTTTAAAAGTCAGTGTTTGGCATCTGATACCTTGTGCAATGTATAATCCCCATGGTCCAAAGAGCTTTAGAGCGCCAGGAAATCCAGAATCTTGGCATGAATATGGGCCAGCTCCCATAACACATGGCTGCATGACTTTTCTCTGTTTGTGGTATCTTTGTGACACCGTGGTACGTGGTGTACTCAAAAATCAGCTGTGGTGTTGGCCTCAGAGACCCTGTGAGAGAATCTCCCCCCCTACCCCTCCCACCTAGTGCAACTTGTAGGAGCCCCAAACAAAGAAGGCTTGTTCTTTCAAAAGAAATACATGATGACTGGAAAGAATAAAACACAGAAAATTGGGCCCCCCTGAGGGGAGGGGATGAGAGGTGGTGGTCAAAAGAGTGATTGATTGACCACAACCCTTTGACACCTAAATGCATTCTCTGCAGTGGCATGTGTGTGTATGGCTGCACTGGGCAAAAAGACAGGCAGCCCTGAAGGGTCAACCCCATGAAGATTGTGGATCCAGCGATAAATTTCATTTATTATGCAACTTCACTTACATGAGCTCACTAATCCATCTTCTCTAGACTGACAAACTCTCTTACATCTGAGCCTTTGAGCAGCACATTGGCTGGGGAAATATTTAAGTTACTTCTCATTCTTCTCAGTTTTCCCAGATAAAACCTTCTCCACCTTTTCCTCTCCAGAATGACCTGAAGCTCAGGGTGGGATCCACAGTCTTTGTACAAATGATATCCATGTGTGAGTAATAGCTGCACCACACAGGTAGCATGGAGCAGGATTACTTTTTTTTTAAGGAACACAGGCATAGTGCTTATATTTAAATTATTTAAATTATTTAAATTAATATTTTAATTAATTTTATCCCTCCTACCTTTGGGGAAGGATAAAATATTGCAATTATGTAAGCAAATGATATCTCCTGTTCTAAAGTAGTAATAAATTCAGCTGCCAATATTCAGTGATCTGGTAGGACCAGACAATGGAGAATGGGCTTTGGATGAGTGGCAGAATGTCTGGTTCTCACCAGATGAGGTTCTGACCCCTGAAAGATTTTTCTGACTACTAACTGCGAAGGAATCTACCTCAAAAGAGCCCAGCCCCTATGAGTCCCCACATATACTCCTTGGTAGACCTAGAACACCTCCAAATTCTAAATGGCATCATATTGCAGTCTATTTGCATGCACATATCAACATTAAAAAAAAACAAACCAAAACAACAAAAAAAACCCCAAAACCAAACAAAACACAAAAAAACCCACTAGCTTTGATCTACATTGGAGATATTTTTTTTCTTCTTACTCTAAAAATATTATCTTTTACACGTTCCTCCTGCTCCTTCTTCTTTTATGAAAGTTACCGAGCTAAAATCCCAGACTGGAAGGACTTTTTTTTTTTCTTTTTTCCCAGTAGAATATCAACTAAAAAAAAAATCTTGAATTATGAATTATGTCCATGAAATTTACCGAGCTAAAATCCCAGACCGGGAGTCCTTTATTTTTTCTTTTTTCCCAGTAGAATATCAATTAAAAAAAAAATCTTGAATTATGAATTATGTCCTTCTTCCAGAAAACTTTACTATAACCACAGTGTATGAAGAACATTCAATGGACAAACACAACTGAAAAAACCAAAACATTAGTGCGCATGGAGAATTCTCAGTTTAATGGTTCTCTAAGCAATACGCTCATCAGAAATTCTCACAGATAAATTTTCTTACTCTCTATATATCTCTGACCAGAATTAGAGAGAAGAGGCTTTCATAGAAGGCCTGGTATTAAATAAAGATGAGACTGACCACTGCCAATTCTAACAAGAAAATGGCAAGTGATAAGAAAGCAAATTAGTGAATGAGAAACAATTATTCTTCAAGAGCCATTTAAAACTGGCAACTTGGGCACAAATACGAGTTTAAAATCTTTCCTGTTTTGAGAGTTAAGAAGTTATTGTAGAATGATGAAAATCATTATTACTTAAAATAGAAAATGGTTAAAACCCAGTATTTCTGCAAATGTTCATCTTAATATGTGGATGATGTTTAAAATTAAACACATCCTCAACTTTTGTTGTGAGTTGGATCCTAAATGTGAGATTCATCTCATCTAACTTAATTATTCATCTTAGCTAGTCAACCAGGGTTCATTTGATGGATTATGGGATGGGAGATGAATCTGTAAAGAGTGTTTCCTCCTTTCTGGAGGTGTCTGTTTCTTTCTACAGATTAAGAAGAAAACCAGAAGTGACTAGATAAGAATTAAATGTCCCATCTAGATTACATGGTTAATATCCAAAGTCACTTTCACTAGAAATGGTGGGACAATAGTATTTATGCAAAAATTGGAAAGAATTTGATAAGTAGAAAAGAGAGGGTTACTACATAGATACTTCAAGTCAGTTAAAATGCCCTGAAGTGTCTTAGACACAAGATTACTGTGTCCTGCAGCTTCTGGAGTGACAATTAAAGGTTGGTTTGGATAGTATACAACATCCAAAACAATGTTAAATGCCTACATACTGGCAACGGAATCCTATCCCTGCAGTGAGATGTGCGAGGTAGAGCAAGGTATGGATAATCCCAGCCCTTTCTTTTTTTGTCATATTGCCAGGGACATCCTGTGTCATGTAATAAGATATGGAGAGACCTCATGCTGGAGAAGATACGTGAGCATATTAATCAAAGGAGGCAGGAAAAGCATTTAATTAAGCTGGTGAATTAAAAGTGAAGTCCCTGACAAAGTCTTATGTTAGGGAGACCACCTCGTCTACCATCAACTTTCTTGTGTCATGTTTCCTTTCAAATAGGACAAAATGAAGAAGAAAGGCAGAGTGAAGAGCAATCATCAAAACAACAAAAGAGAAGGAAGTCTTTTATGAATGAACATCTCCTGCTTTAGCAAGAATCCAAAATTACTCCCTTTCTATGAACATCACCTGCTCTAAACTCTTACCTGCCTAATTCTGTCAGGCTGCCATAAAAATGATTTTTTAGCAAGCCCCTTGCTCCTTGTTATGGGTCTTTCCTCTGATTTTTCACATTGCATTTTAATTAGAAATGCACCTGTGGTCAGAGACCACCCAATTGCAACAGTCCCATTTTGCAAGGATTAAAGTGAGCCCTCAGGGAGGGCTTACAGTGCACCTTTAAGAACCAAATATAATTACATACCCTCCAGATGTGTCCACTATATTGCTAAAGTAAGACTGTATACGGCAACCAACCCAGGATACACCTGATTTGTGCTGTCAGGGAACTTTCTTTAAGCCACAGGAGAATCTTCTTCCTCCTATAGAGCTGCTATGAGCTGTTTTTGCATGCTGATAGATGTTCAGAAATGCTGAGCCTAAGTCCTTGGCCCTGAAATCCAGATGAACCCCACTGAATCCACCAAAACCCATTTCTCCTACCCTCAAGGGCAGACATCATGCTTTGCAGAACTCAATACCCCAACTTTATACTGTGTTGATACTAGCCCACAGCAGACTCAATTACAGGTTCCTCACTCCTAGGCATCATCTATTCCAGACCCAACCTCCAAGCTTTTCCTGTTCTTCTCAAATATCTGAGTCCTTTCACTGGTAGCAGTTGCAATGAGTTTCTTTTAGCACAGAGGCAGGATGGTAACATTTTTAGTGCCAAGTGTTCACAAGTTCCAGTGTCAGATTCCAGGCTCCTGTACCACGTCCATTGTTTGCAGGATGTGGCTTTGTTACTGACCATGAAGGGAAACACAGAAGCAAAATACCTTGGAAAAGGCCACCCCAACAACATTTCTGACATCCTGGGAAGGAGAGACCTACCTACCTAGATTCTTCAGTTGTTGCCACTAACCACCATGGAAGATTCTTAGACCATTTCCAGATGAGTGTATTTTCACGCTATTCCAAGCTTTTGCAGCTCTGAGTCTGGTTTTGACCTCTGAACTCTCTAGAGCCTGAAACATGAATAGCAGTTCTGATTTTCTCATGGTGGCATATTGTTGCTAACAGTATGAGTCTTGTGGCATTTCCCAACCTGGAAATGCCCTAATTCCAACAGCTGGAGTAGCAATTTCAGGCAGACCCGAGCTAAAGATGTCCCTTACTTTCCTTGCCCTGGTATAACTAACTACATTTTTTGTGTGTCTCTAGGGTCATCTAACTTTGTGATACCTCTCAGTGTTCAATGAAAAAATACAAAGACCATGAATAATCCAAGAGGTGAAAATTTTGCCCCAAGGCAAAAGAATCACAACCTACCCTTTTAATACAGGTTTTATTGTTTTACATATTCAGGAGAGTCGTATCTCATGTTCCACAACTTAACGTGCTGAGATAGGGAGAGAAAAAAGAGGAATGATCCCATATTTCATCTGGGAAATCCCAGACAGGGATATGAGCATGCCTGCGAGGCTGTACGTATGCAGTGATCCAAGGATGCCTGGGATAGACTATACGATGATGGGATAGACTATAACATGATGGAAAGAGCTTTTACCTGCACAGTAAGTTCAACCTTTTCATGATATATCAAATTCTGTACATATACAAATCATTGGTACATTGGCTGTAAAACCACCATGTCCCAGCTTTGTTAACCTTATTGTTCCAATGCAGTAGAACTGGGGCTTGTTTGTCTCAAGGCTGGACATTCTGCAGCTGCTACTCTGGTGGAAAGTCTTGGTTAAATGGCCAAATTTTCTTTTTCTGCCTGGGTGAAATTTCTGAACAAAAGAAAAAGACATCTTTGTGGAAAGCGGAACTGTCATAGCCTTACAAAATTGGCTTGTTTATCAGGAAGCAAGGAGTGAAGTAGATGAGACAGACTGGTACCTCTTCTCCAACTATAAAACTGCTACGTGGGATGAAGATCATGGTTTCTGACCCACCTTCATCCTTGGTGGCCTGCAAGTTAGTATCTTTTCAGGATATGTGTCTGATTATCATGTCTTTGGATCATAAACCAGTCAGATTACCTCCTTTAAAATGCACCAGAATGGCCAGCAATGCAAATCCTCATCTAGCTAAAGCATGGCAGCATGGTGTCTGAGGTGTCTGTATCACATAGCATTAAAGTCCTGTGGTTGCAGTTTTAACTTGACAGCAGAAAAATTGGTCTACCTTGACCTGAGTAGTTCAGGAAAGAACTGGGAAATCTTTACAATATAGCTCGCTCTCTGTGCTATGATTCATAGGGTTATAAATCTCTCTATATAGGTTAGGATGAGGCAGCTCTGTCAGCAATGTCAGAATTAGTAGCAGTTGCAGGAAGAAGGGATAAATGTGCTTTAGCTCAACCACAAGTCATTGGTAACATTCCTCCAGAGGAACACAGGAACCAGTCCATGACATCCAGTGCTCTGCTATCACAGGCAATATGATACCCATAATCAGTTTATTAAGCTGCATCTTAGAAATGTACTCACATAGTGGGGATAATTCCTTCCATTCCAGGAATCACTGGGTAAAGTTTCTAGACTGAGTTAAGAAAGGTCAGGTTAGATGATCATAGGGTGTCTGCTGGCTTCAATGTCTCAAAATCTCTGTAGGGATTTAGAAGGAGCCAACACATTTTCACTTGTAAGTTAGGATTTAAATAGAGATTTGTTAAGGTGCTCCTCTCTCTTTCTTTCTCTTTCCTCTGCATACTAGTGAATCAACATCAGTACAGAAAATTTTTCTTCCTCTTTTTTCCCTTCATTTTTCCCCACTCCTCATCTGTCCTTTGTGTCTTTCAGAACTGCAAAACAAAAGAAAAACAACAAAAAAACCAAACCAGACTAGGGAAAGTAATACAATTCCAGTGTCCTCCTTCCCTCCCTCCCTGCCCCGAAATCCACACCTACTAAAAAAAAAAATGAAGGTGAAATATTTCATTATGCAGCAAAGAGCAGAAAATTGCAGGTTTGAAGTGTAATGCCTCCTAGGATTTTCAAGTGCAGTGTGTGTCATGCCACTGTTCTACAGAGCCTGTGGTAGGCACAGAAACCATGGTGAGGCTGAGCAGGGTTAGGGACTGATGCTACTTTTTTCCTGTCCCTTCAAGGAAGAAGTGTCTTGAATCATAGAATCATAGAATGGTTTGAGTTGGAAGGGACCTTAAAGATCATCCAGTTCCAACCCCCCTGCCATCAGCAGGGACACTTTCCACTAGACCAGGTTGCTCAAGGCCTCATCCAACCTGGCCTTCAACACTTCCAGGGAGGGGGCATCTACAAGTTCCTTGGGCAACCTGTTCCAGTGTCTGACCACCCTCACAGTGAAGAATTTCTTCCTAGTATCTCATCTAAACTTACTGTCTTTCAGCTTAAAGCCATTTCCCCTTGTTCTATCATTAACTGCCCTTATAAAAAGTCCCTCCTCAAAGTCTTGAAGGTGCTTTGCTTTGTAGGCATGGTTACTATTTCCCCTTTCTATTGGAAATGGCATCTGGCTGTGGAAAATGTGGGTAAACTTTCTGTTAACTTCAATTAATGAAGACCTGGAGGGTTCATGGGTACCGTCATGTACAGCCACTGAGGGCTGAGAGAGGATAAAACTGCTCAAACCTCATTCATGTTGTACAGTAGCAGTGTGCTCACAGTCAGGGACATATCTGGGGACATAACGGTGGGATATGGGTTAGATTTGTGCACTTCTCAGTGATAAGATCAGTGCTAAGTTGTCCCTGCTGAAAACCAGGTGCCTTTTAAGGTGTGGGCTTTTACATTTTTTCTGAAATGAGCCAAATTTCTAGCTCATGCTCACACTGCAAAAAACTTTACAGTTTCAGTTTGATGCCAGTGACAGTATTGAGCAACTTGGCAAAGACTCATGGAAAAAAGCCAAAGCCTTTAAAAATAACAACAACAATAATAATAATAATGCAAGATTCTAAATAAATTCCAGTGTTGCCGATTGAGAGTAATGCATTGGCCATGAGCTACTGTGAAGTTCTAGAGGAGCTGGTTGGTCTCATCTGATTTATTCAGCAGATTAGCCACAGTTACTTTATGACTGAACATCAAGTTCTTTGCTTGCCCTCAAGTTAAATTATTATTGAGGTCAGCAGAGGTATACTGATCCAGGCCAAGTGAGAATCTGGCACAACAGTACCTAGTACTACAGCTATATTTTCCATGATTTTTTTTTTTCTTCTTTTTTTAAACGGAAAGTGCATGTTTCAAAAAGAAAATGCTACTTTCCATGAAAAATTAATGATTCAGCATATTAGAGGCAGACAGGCAGATAGGAAGAGATAATACTGTTGAAAGAAGTTATGTCAGCTTTGGTTGACATATATTGGAACATTTCTCTGTCTTAAATCAGTCAGTTTTTGGTTAGTATGACACAAACATAATGAGCTGACACTGATGAGCTGATTATCGTGGAAGCCAATGAGACTCCAGCTCTTTCCTTGCTCTGGATTTTCAGGTGAATTCTCTAAGCATTAGGCTACAGATTCAGTTTCCTTTTTTATTTTTTTATTTTATTTTTTATTTTTGCCCCAGATAACCTTTCCTTTTTTTTCCTGCCCAGCAGAAGGGACATAGAAATTGTTCATTTTTTGTCCATGCCTGGTGCTAGGACTGCAATTCTGAATCCTTGAAGCTGGTGTGGGAACTGGAGCCAGCTCTCCTGCTTTTTTTCTGTGACAGATCAAAAAACTACATTTTAACACATCAGGATCACCTCCTCCAGTCAGTCTCTTGAATGTAGTAGTCTCTGCCACTAAATTTCACAGGTGTATCCAGCAAGGTATGAGTACATGCTTTGCACCACTTACTCCAAGGGATTTGTTTGGAGGAACATCTGTCCTCCAGACAGTGAATGAACCAAGATGTGAATTCTGAGTCATTAAGGAAATTGCCTGTGGAATTAGGAAGCACTGATAAATAAATTTTAGAACTATGATTTTGCATATGGGTATCTGAAAGATTTGACCCACTCAAGGGGAAGTTCTTCCTTGGAGGGATGATCATTTAGTCATTATGCATGGTCACCTACTCGTCCTGTAAATTAAGTGTAATTAAATTTTGTTATGTGGTTTCCTCCTGCTCTCAGTTACAAGGGAAGAGCTAAAACTGAATTTTTTGTGTTTTCTGGATTGTTGGAAATGGAGGAACAGACGATGACAAAACAACCTTTATTTGAGTTTACCCCTCTTTTTCATGTCCATGTCTAATCTATTCACCCTAAACCTGTTCAATCAGTGGAAAGAGATGTGCAACCTCAGGGGGTGGGTCACGCAAACTTAGAAATCTCTTTTAAACTGCAATTTCTCTGTTCTGACTGTTACATTGACGAATGTTGACTAGCTCAGATTCAGATGTTTAACTTTTAGGTGTATAAAAATAGGGCAGATGAATGCCAGCCTGTGTGCCTGATATGTGCATGGGGATTAGCAAGGTAATGAAATGTGCCATCTGCTTTTTGTCTTCCTCCCTGGTAGCAGCTTTAATGGAGGAATTTTATCCCAGTCTTCAGGATGGTTTTGAAGCAAATAGATTTAGCCATTGACAGAAGGAAGGTGGAGGAGAGATCGCAGGAAAAAGATATTTTAGTAAAAATGTTATAACCTTATTAGTATTATTACTGAAAATGTTCTGCAAGTAGTTATCAAGGTGTTTAGCTTCCAGAAATTTGGATTTATTGAGATTTTGTAACAAAAATAATTTTAAGAAGTGAAATTAATCACTATGTTTATTTAAAAAAAAAGTGAAGAGGAGAATTGTCTGAAAATTCAGAAAAAAAAGAAATCTATATTGAGGCCTGGGAAATGAAAACAATGGGGAAATGGCAATATTGCTTCAAGAATCATTTTTTAAACCTTAGGACACAAACAAGATTTTGCTAAAAGTATAACTAAATCACCTTTTGATTTCAGTCTTCTCAAAACTTTGACCACTGCAGGTTTTCTGGGGGATCTGGAAACAGGACAATTCTGCAGGAGGGGCTGTTTTTATAATACATTTGGATTTGAGAAATAGAAGCCTCCTAATAATCTGAGCTCATGTGGATTTCTCATGTGGATTCCTGACCCACCTTTCAATGTAACTAAGCCAAATTCTCATCTGGTCTATATCAATGTCACAGGGGTACCTCCAACTTATACCCACTGAGGACCTGAATCAAAATATTCACACTCTAAAATGCAAATTAATCATCTAAACGTGCATTAGTTGGCTACTGGTATTTCCCAAGAAGTTCTGTACATTTAAAAGTTGAACAAGAAGACTTAAGTTCCAAGTCCTCTCTCTTTCTATTATCTCAGTGCGTCGCCCAAGTGACCCACTGATGGTAATACACATAAATACATCAGAAACGTACCCAGTCTGTGATTAAATACCCTGATAATTCTGAGGCCCTCCAACATATAGTATTTCATGCTATCACAAACACTAATGCAGTCAACCAGTAGCCACAATCAATTACTCAGAGTGGCTGCACTCGTGTTCCTTCTCCAAAGTTCCTTGATTAGGTGCCAACTACGTTAAAGACCTATCATTTTCCAAAGCAAGGGGAAAAAAAAACTCCCACAGTGATATCCTCTAAAATAGATATAAACATACTGCCTGCATGATTAGTATTGAAACAGCCCCTGACCAAACTCTTGTGTCCAGGGTTGCTAACAAATAGTTAACCCTCTAACCCATTCCTCATCCTACTGATGGACTGAGAGAACAAACTTGGATAAAGCAACCAAGTGACTGGGAGCCACAACCAGTTCCAAGAACACTCCGGGACCAGAAAACTCTGGCTGGGTAGGATTTCAAGGTCTTGTCCACAAGGATCCACAATTAAAATTTCTTGTGCTAAAGTTTCATAGTGAAATAAAAACCCTGAGATTCCAATGCTTCCCCACTCCCCCCCTCCCTTCCAAACAACGCTCACAATACAGCACGGTGGAAGCAACAGAAAACCTCCAGTATCTTGGCAATCAGTGCTGTCCTGTTTTACATATTTCAATTCCATCTTTTGGAAGAGCTGTAAATCTTTCCTCCTATATATTTTTTTTTTCTCTTGTTCTGTCCTCAGCTAGCTTGGCTATATAATTGCAGTGTTCATGTTACTTACATGCGTAGGAAATGATGCTTAAAGGGAAGGAAACTAAAGGATTTTCTCTTCCTTTCTTCAGCATTAGGGGTGTACTGGTACACAGAGTGAAGTGATAACACATCATGGCTTTTTTCCTTCTCTCCACCCTACTTTCTTTTTTATTATATTGTGTTTGTGGTCTTCAGTTGTCATAGAGTGTTATCTGACAAGCAAGAGCTGGTGATTCTAGATGTTATGAATTCAAGCATTACTCCCAGTTTGACTGCCTGTGCCTCCTCCATAGATTATCAATACTCCAAATAGAGTGAGCAGTAGGAACGCCTTGGTCTCATCCTCTCCAGCTCATGGCTTGGATATGACTGAGGTGGTTTTTGATGGAAAGGTTGAGTTCTATCACTCTTCCTGTGGCCATCTTTGCTAGCAGACAAAAATGACATGGTGCTTGTCCTTTATTCAAAATATATATTATAATTCCAGAAGCATTGGGAGAACTTGAGGAGCAACATCTATACTAGAGCAGCCAATACCTCACTACTCTGCAAGTGGGGAAACCAAATTATGGGACAGGAGTCCAAATGGCAAATGGTTTATGCCTGGTGATTAAAAAGGACACCAGAGGGTGAAGGTCAGTTTGCCAGACAGGGTAATCTCAGGCTTTATCCCTCAGTTGTTAGTATATTTGAGCTGTTGTTCTCCCTTGGAGTTCCACAGATGATATCTGCAGGCAAATCCTGTGCAACTGGTTTGGAGCAATCAAGGATTGCTTTTAAAGATCTGTGGCTATTAATATCCAGGATCTGTGGGCAGAAGAAGAAGAAAAAAGAAACACAAACAAAAAACTCCACAAACACCTTAAACTTTTAAGAATACAATATTTTTTTGCTTCCCATTTATAGAGTGAACAAACTTGAATCCTCTCAAAACATGGTGGGATTTAGAGCCTGATTTTGGTCTTGTCTTCGTGCTTGTACATGACAGCTACACAGGAACTGTTGATCAAATTTATTGTTTTACTTCATTTAAATGTCAAAAACCAGATTTTTTCCCCCCAGAAATGTTCCAGTCTCCATGAAATTTTGAATTTGAAACTCTTCTGCAGTACAGGATGAAGTGTCCAAAGAAAGAGAGAATGAGTCTTGTCCCCTCCAATTTAGAAAGTGGGGTCAGGACAATCCCATGGGATGTGGAATAAGGAATTTCAAGTCCCTTATTCTTTACTGTAGGGGTGCTGGGGCACTGGAATAAGCTGCCCGGAGAGGTTGTGGAGTCTGTGTCTCTGTAGATGTTCAAAACCCACCTGGACACTTTCCTGTGCAACCTGGTGTAGGGAGCCTGAATTGGCAGGGGAGTTGGAGTGAATGATCTCCAGAGGTCCCTTCCAACCCCCACCATTCTGTGATTCTGTGATTGGCACACCTTGGACTTGTGTCCCCAAAAACTGTTTTCTACACCCCCATGGTAGTGAGTGCCTGGCTATTGCCTGTAGGACAAATGCTCCCCAAATGCTTCTCAAACTGTTGTGATGATACCTTGTGTTTTGAGGAAGGTACTAGCAGTGTCCTTTCGTAAACAGACAGTTTCACTCCTACATTAGCTGTCTGTGGGAAGCTCATTCCATAGCCTCATCCCACTTTGGCAAGATCAGGAAGGTTTCTGGCCAGCTCAGTGGTAGATCCAAGGTGTTCAGATTTCCCATTGGCTTTCATTTCACTCTGATGTTCTTTCTGCTTCCCTTATTTGCTGTGTAATTAAGGAGAGTATAAGTGCCTACAGCTGCAACTATCTTTGGAGATGTGATAATTATTTTAATGAAAATAATGACAATCCATAACTGGAAACCGTGTCTTTGATGGAAAGAAAAATCATTGTAGTCTGCTTCATTGAGCATGTAAACATGTGCTTTGCTGATGCCCTTAAAGACAATCCTAATTTTAACCTTGTTTAGCCCTGAAATTTGCTTTTGACTTTGGTTGGAACAGAAGCTTATGGTGCAACACAGGGCAACATGCAAATGTGTCCTGTTGAATGAAATGTTAAATAAATGGAATGAGGAGGAAACAAGAAGGTAGGAGAAGTCAGATAAGAATGGGTTGGGCCATGGTAAATAGCACAGTTTGTGACAATATGAGAGTTCCTGTACTGGTGAAATAAATGGGATTATGCTTCTGGAAAAAAAAGAAAAAAAGAAAAAAAAAAAAGAATTTTTAGTTGCATCATTGCTGTAACTCCCCTTTCATACCTGATCTGGTGAGTTTGAGAAACAGATTCCTTTTGAGCTTGTTTTCTGGAAGAACTGAATAGATATGCTGGATTCGCCAGATAGGCAAATAGGCAATTCTCTCTTTCCTCTCCTTCTTAATCAAAAGGTCAATAATATCCATGTTTAATTGAGGGATGCAGGATGTCATGATATTGAGTACCAATAAGCTTGAGGAAATCAGCTTAGCAGAGGGGGGAGATTTCCTGTTAATATATTAAGGCAACGGCTGCAGTTTGAATTCAACCTTTTATTAGACACCAGAGAGCTCAAATGTGGTGGCAGAAGGACAGGGTGAAAACCTTTGAGGTCTCAGACAGAGCCAACACCTTTTTAGGCTCAATGTCAACCAGCCTGGTATTGCACACGTGAAAAAAATGAATGGGATTCATCTGACTTCTGCATCTGAGCTGCTCATTGCTTCTGGCTGCTTTTAAAGTCACTGTTACCAAAGGCATCAAGCAAAAACTTTATCTTATTTTTAGCAGAATCTTGCAATAGGTTCTAGGAATCATATTCTTAAAAGAAGTGTGACTCTGTTGGGTATAAAGAGAATATAAAGGGAGCTTGAGGTATAATTGTCAAAATTTAATGTGAAGTGGGATACATTTCTTCTTATGCTAAAGAACATACGTGTTGCCCCTTCTATTTCATCTTTCACATCCTCCATCAAGGGCATCTATATGTAGACAGGGCTTCAAAACTAAAGGGAAGAGCTGATGTTACCAACTTTCCCCTTGGTAGCACAGAAGACTTCCATGCCAGTCATAGCAGAGCTTTACCTAATCTGGATCCCTCTCATATCAGCCACATCTGTCACAGCTGGTGTTTTCCATCTTGCTTCCTTCTGTGTGGGGTTTATTCCCAGAAGAGGATAATGGAGACTTTCCAACCTCCTTTCCCAGCTACCTTTAGGCCTTTCAGTTTATACTGGCTCAAAATTCTTTCCAGGTCTTTGTCAGAGCTTCCTCTTTATTTACAGCTACAATCTAAGGTAACAGGTCTTTCAAGCTATCCTAGTAAGGATTTCACTGCCCAAAATTCACGCTGTTCTTTCCAGAGTCTCTTTTTCTTAACTCCCAGCAATCATTTGGACTAACTTTACAAACATGCTTTTATATGATTGATGTCAAATGCAAGGATTGCTCACCACCCATACATGAGAAAACCATGAATCCTCCTGCAGAAAGAGTGTGCAAATGCAGTAATCTCATTACCTTAATGATTAATTTTCCTTCATTCTTATAACTCCTTAGTAAACTGTTGATGAACCTTCTGGATGGTCTTGTAAAAATAAGATTAAATATGCTAAAAATGGTAAATATTTTCAAAATCAAGCATATATACTTAGACAGAAATTAGATTGTAATGTCATTGTAGGGGGTGTGTTCCTCTGGTGTAAAATTGTTCTTTTTGCAATATTTTTATTTACTCATAACAGGACACATAGTGGCATTTGCGAATATTACAGCTCTGTATGAAATACTATAACAGGAGGTATCTCTTTGCCTTCATTTCACTTGAACTAAACATTATAAAGAAATATTTCTTCTCAGGATTTGCAGCTTGGCTGCTTTTCAAACCATGCAGCATGATGGGGAATCTTAGGCACTGGTCTTAAGTGTCAGCCCAAGCTTTCTCAAGGACCCAAACGCAAACACTGGACTCAAGTTTACAGAGAAATACTTATGTGTGGTCATTATCGTCTGATTTAGGGCACTTTCTGGAGGCTGAGTAAAATGAAGCTGCCATGTAGGCATCACCTGTATTCCCAGTAGACCTGATTTCTTAATCGCCTTCTCCAATTATGTGACTTCAGGACTCCTTTGCTTTACCTGGGGAGGTAACTACACCTGAGCCAGGTCTAACTATGCTGTAAACTCCTTAAAGTGCAAGCTCAGTCCAAGACAGCAATCACACCTCTCTTCTAAGGTTACGGGCTTTGTATTGCTGGCATGGAAAGCCTATTAGGAATGTAGCCAATTGTAGTATTACATGTGCTATTTGACGAAGAAGAATTTTTCTTTGCTTTCTCTTGTTTCTCTAGGAAGTAGCCACAAATGTCCAGTGTAAGGTTACTGGGCCCACACAAAATTTTATCAGATTTTAGCAGCTATTCCTGGAATTACATATTGTGGTTTTTTTTTGTTTGTTTGTTTGGTTTTTGTTTTTTTTTTTTGAGCTGAAATGACAGCAGCTCAAGTGTCAGTTTTCATATTAGGGTTTCCCTACAGACTGCTTGAGGAGTTCAGATTTTATTAAGACACCAAAATTAGAAGTAAAGGCTTGGAGACTGGGGGATTTATTTTTTTTCTTGGTGATAAAGCAGAATATTTTTTTCTAAAGTTCAAAGCTGCATAATTATTAAGATCCTCTGGGAAAAAATGTAGAATTTGCTACAGAATTGTGCTGGACTAAGAGATCAAGACAGACTGAAGATGTTGGCATTGCCTGTGTGTCTGTGAGATGTTTCATGGTGGTGCTCTCTGGAGAAGATCTATCCCACTGATGTGTTATTGACATTGCTAACTTCTCCTTCACTCCTCCCTAACAAAATAAGTGGGTTGGGACCCAGCTCACGCTGACCCTACCAGCCAAGACTCTTTGCAACTGCTCAAAAGAGAGAGTTGGACATCACCATATATTTAGAAGGACCTCAACTCTCCTTTTGTGAGACTGATGCAATTAACTCCCACCTTGCATCTCCTCACACCCAAGCCTGGATCTCCTGTCCTTGTAATAGAGCACCCTGCACTCTTCTTTGCTGTGATCCCAGTATGTCAAATGCACCTTATTGCCCTGACCTATGGTTCAGATACATCTGGGTTCAAAACCAGGTTGGATGGGGCTTTGAACAACCTGATCTAGTGGAATGTGACCCTACCTATGGCAGGGATTTAGAACTAGATGATCTTTAAGGTTCCTTCCAGCCCAAACCATTCTAACCATTTCATGATCATTCTATGATCCATAATCTATGATCTAGAGAGTAGAGGCACAGAGCTGGAGGTGGGCACTAGCTTTTAGTCTTTAGCTAACAACTTCAGGAAGGGGGCATGTCTACAGAGCTTCAACAGACATCCCTCATTGCTGTGAGCCTTTTCTTGTCATGTGAGATGCATCAAGGGTGGGGTACTTCATGTTTAACTCTGTGTTTCTACAAGATCACTGAAAAATAAAATCTCCAAGCTTCCTCTGTGCTGTTTTACTGTGAATAAAATAACAAGTGTGGTTCTTTTCCCATCTCTTTAAAGAACATGAAATTTAGGTTATTGTTCTTAATGTGTCTCACCCTTAAATTTGAGGTCAAATGAATTTTTCAGCTGAAATGTTGAGATAGCTTCAGACAGGGAGTGGAACTCATCTCACCTAATTTTAGCCATGAGCCACTAAACACTGAGTCTCAGCTAAACTAAGACTTAGCTAGACTAGCTAAACACCCAGTCTTCAGCTTAACTAAGCTAAACTAGTCCATCTCATTAGAAATGTGATAAATCATCTCCTAAAAGTGTTTGTATGTGTTGATGGAGAGGGATTATGAATGACTCAGGTTAGGGTAGTTGCCTACTTTGAAATGACTGAGCTGTATCCCACTGCAGTGGTAGTTCATTTTCTTGCATTGTTTTTAATATCAGCCTTGGAAAAGCATCCAACTGAAGAGATGACTTCATAGAATAGAATCATAGAATGGTTTGGATTGGAAGGGACCTTAAAGATCATCTAGTTCCAACCCCCCTGCCATCAGCAGGGACACCTTCCACTAGATCAGGTTGCTCAAAGCTTCATCCAGCCTGGCCTTAAACACTTCCAGGGAGGGGGCATCCACAACTTCCTTGGGCAACCTGTTCCAGTGTCTCACCACCCTCACAGTGAAAAACTTCTTCCTAATATCTCATCTAAACCTCCCCTCTCTCAGCTTAAACCCATTTCCCCTTGTCTTGTCATTAGTTGCCCTTATGAAAAGTCCCTCCCCAGCTTTCTTGTAGGCCCCCTTCAGGTATTGGGAGGCCGCTATAAGATCTCCCCGGAGCCTTCTCTTTTTCAGGCTGAACAGCCCCAACTCTTTCAGCCTGTCCTCATAGGAGAGGTGCTCCAGCCCTCGGATCATCCTGGTGGCCCTTCTCTGGACTTGTTCTAACTGGTCCATGTCTCTCTTATGTTGGGGGCTCCAGAACTGGACGCAGTACTCCAGGTGGGGCCTTACAAGAGGGGAGTAGAGGGGCAGAATCACCTCCCTCGACCTGCTGGACATGCTTCTCTTGATGCAGCCCAGGATACGGACTTGATGTGCATGAATTAAAACTCTTGTGAAACACCTTAGGTATATTTCTGAGGTGAAGTTTTTTCTTTTGGCCTAATTACTCTGCTTCTTATATTTTCACCAACAAATCAATCATTGATTTTTAAGAGATATTATGTTGGACAGTGTCAATTAGCCAACGGCATGATATTGTATGTTTTGATAAGCAGCTGTCATTCTCAGACAAATGAATTATTGTGGGGTTTTGTTCTTTGGGACACATTGTGACATGAGTATGACTTGAGTTCACCCATTTAACTTTTAGCACAAAGTTGAGATGTCCTGATGAGGAGACTGTTAGCTTAGACTTTTCACATAGCAGAAAGAGCAGGAGAAACACCTCCAACACAGCTGAGACTTGCCTCTGCAGGGGCCCCTTTTTCTTTGGAGTTGAGAGCTGAACATGAAAATGGCAGTGTTCCTAATGGATAACCTTCAGTTGAAAGTTGGATGAAGCTGCTCTGTTTGCCATGCAGCACTTTGGGAAATGTGGGTGAGCATGAGCAGAAACATTGCCCTTTAGTTTAGGGGGTAATCTGGCTGCTCTAGAGCTGGGATGGACTCCAATTGCTTGAGCTGCCTTGGTTTGTTGATTACTGGTTTCATATTTTCTCTCTATAACATTTTTTTTCCTTCTCTTTATTCCCCCTCTCAAAGTGAATCTCAGCAAATTTGACAACTCCCCCACCCCACCCTCACCACCA
>NW_010287822.1:0-9173 GCF_000700745.2 Antrostomus carolinensis
TTCCCTTGGGTCAGGAGTGGTGGGACTGGAGCAGAGGAGGGGGCAAAGGAAAGCTGTGGATGCTTGTAAGTGGCCTTGAGGCTCTCAGGCTGGAAGCCTTGGTAGATCTGGGGGCATGGCATGGGCATTCAGACTCGGGTTTGTTGTAGTTGGGGAGTCAGGTTAGGTTTCTGCAGGATTTAAATGCCCAGTGCCATCAGTAGTCAGGTCAATGCCCTTCTGTCTTTGCAGATGTTTGTCATTTCAGGGGAGGCTGTTCATCTCCTGGAAATCATCGTTATACTCGTGTGATGGAGTCTGACAATCGCACTCTGGTGTTCCAGGTTCAGTAGATGTGGTGATTATGGTGCTTTATGTCCTTACAGATGCGTGTAGCGTGAACAGTTTGGGGATGAAAAGCAACCGTATGTTTTCAAATGATAAATTCAGGATGAGCCTTCTTGTTTGTGAAGAAAGACTTAATTTGGAACCGTGCAGTGGTTTAGAATCTTGCAAAATATGAAACACTGTTTTAGATGCTGCACGCTGAGCTAAGTCATTAGAAAAAGAGCTTTTACCACAGTTAATCAGGGTATAATGTAATATTCTGTATTTTTTATCTGCTGTTTTCTTCAGCTGCAGATGATGTCTGCGCTTACATTCACAAGTAGCATGGAGCAGTAAGAGCAGATCAGGAAATTGTAGGATGCCAGTGAAGCTGCTATATCTACATCATCTGCATTTTGGAGTTTTTACTTCAAAAGAAATCTCATCCCCTTAACCAAACGTTCCCATTACCTGTGGTCCAAAGCTGTTTCAAAGGCAGATGGTTGGTTTGAATCCCTGTGTTCCCACCAAGGGCTTGGAGCACATTTGCTGTGAACCTGGAGCATGACCACTGCTCTGGTTTCCTTGGAAGTGGATTGAGTTTGCCCACTCCAGAGTCACCCTGCGGGTTTGCTGTGAACCTGGAGCATGACTGCTCTGGTTTCCTCAGAAGCGGATTGAGTTTGCCCACTCCAGAGTCACCCTGCGGGCTGAACAGACCCACGGCTGGGAGGGGAGTGTGGGAAATTGCACTACACAATTTGGCTGCTGCTTTCAGCCAACACATTAGTGTGAGTGCAGCCAAGGTTGGTATGACTTCTCCTGCCTGAGGTGTTGGTGTTGGTATGATAGAGAGGGTCATTTGGTGTGTTTGAAAAAACTGAAGGACCTGAGATCCCAGCATTGTTTGTCTTGATTTTAGGACTTAAGACTGAGAAAGAAGTTCTCAGAGACTGAGAACTGAACCTGAGTTTGCAGTTTAGCTGCAGAAGACATCCTCGGTTTTCCCCTCGGGGCAAATCTGGACAACCAGTGGAGATAGTGTTGTGTTTTCCAGTGTGCTCTCTCCCACAGTCTTAGTAGTGTGTTTGAATGTATACATCATGAAGCATATAGCTTGAAGTTTGGTCTCAAGCCAGCCAAGACTTTGAGATGTGTGCCCTTGTCCAGTGTCTGTCCTCTCTTAATATGTTGATGCCACATGGCGTTGAAGAAAACTTGGGATTTTATCTAAGTGGCAGAAAATTTTAGCAAACGGACACGAACTTTGGTCAGAGAAAAATGTTTTAGCTCAGGATTTTTTTTTTTTATTTTATAAAATGTTCAAGTTGAAGGAAAAGGTTAATATTAGGGTCCATTTTATAGTCCTAGCAAGACCTAAAGAATGTGTACAGTTACCTTGGGTACTCTTACCCATCTGCCAGATGGCGAAGGTGTTACCATCCTGTAGTATTCAACACGTACCAAAAGTGATGTAAGGTGTACCTCCTGCTTTAGCAGTACCCTCCAGGCATTGATTCTACCACCACACTATGGAATTATTGCCTGGTGCTCTGGTGAGACAGTGTCTTACATCCACTCGTGGTGGCTGACACAGAGGGGTGGCTGTGAGGAGTCCATTCAAACACTAGTAGCAGATAATGGTGAACAGGTGTTAGACCAAAAAGTCAAAAATCAGGTGAAATGTGTAGCAGGTTGAAATGAATTCATGTTAGCAGCACAGAGACTAATGTTTGCCTTGAATACATTTCACTTTTCCTCAGGTTTGCAACTTCATTTTCTTGTTCAGTAGCTGGGTCCCTGTCCACATGGAAAGGGAATGCAGATCACCCGGACAGGGAAAGGGCAGGGGCGCCCATCTCAGCCTTAGCTTCCCTCCCTCGCAGACCTGACACTAACTGCGCTTCCAGAGCTGTCTGAGGTTTTAGCACAGCGCTTTCTGTGAGTGACGGGACACTTCCAACTCCGTATAGAGGAGCCAGTTCACACCTGCCATTCCCCTAAGTGCTTAATTTCACATGACTAGATGAGTAGTCGTCTTTGTCACCTGTCAAAATGAGTCTGTTTCAAACCATACCGTATGCCATCTGTGGGCTTTATCTCCGTTATTAATTCAGGACACTTGAGTGATGCATCAGCCACTGAGATGGATGGAGTCTGCGTGGCGGCGGTGTCTTTAAATGCATAAGGAGTGCCAAGTGTACTGCACCACGAGGCACAATAGTATTTCTTTGCTCTTTTGCTTTGATTTTTCATGTCAGCTCAGTGTTTGTGCTCCTTAACCTCATTGAGGCTGATACCCTACAGATGGCTTCCTCAAACGTGCCCTGACAGAGCACATAGATACGTATTACAGTAAAATTACTAATTCGCTTTTCTTTTTCCCATATTGTTCTTTTTTTCCTCTGAGTGCACTGAACGTTTTCGAGCGTTGTGCATCGGCTCGAGTTTTGAATAAGCTAGAGTGTGAGCTGACTTGAAATGCATGTAAAAAGGGAATAACATGCACGCATTCTTCAATGGCAATCAAAGCGCAGCATGATTTCAGGAATTAAAAGGCCTTTAGGGCAGGTATTTACTTTGTTTCTAGTAATATTTTTGTCATTTTCATAAGAGTGCTGTATTTGAAAACACCAATCAAAATCTGTTGATTTGACCAGAAAAAAAAAAAATTTAAATGGTGGCATACATTTAAATAAATGAATAGTTAAACCCTGACCTCTTATTACTGTGATTTTCATAGTGTTTTGTAGTCGGTGGACCGTGCAGCTTTCCCTTGCTGTAATTACATAGTTGTCTCTATGCAAACTGTGTCTGTCTTACTGGCAGTAAAATTGAAAGAAATCTCAGATACTAAGGGAGGGAGGAGAGGGACAGCTACATCTGGGCTTCTAAAAAAGAAAATAAAAGGAGGGGAGAAGGATACTTACTGTTTCCTTTGCTATGCTGTTAAGTGCTTATTCATCCTATGGAGACTGTATGTGCATCTTTGCTTACTCTGTGTATTCCAGCTTTTTGATTTTTTTAGTACTAAAATACCTCTCCTGTTCTTCCTCTTAAAGAGTTCTCTGTCTTTGGGGTTTCCTTTAAATTAGTCCTGGAGATGTAGTGTCACGGGAACTTTTCAGTGGTGAGCTGAATGTATATTTGGATATTATGGGGTTAGGGAAGGGCTGAATCTCTGCTGAGCTTTGAGGTACATTTTGTTGCATCACTTTCTCTAACCTAGAGTTTTAACGTCTCAAGACTCAGCAGGTCCTAATGTCCATAAATGCTTGATGACATGTTTGCTGCCAGCTGGTGGGATATGATTTGGCTTAATAAATGTCAAAATAAGAACTCATCTTTACTCTTCTTGAAGGTTTTATGGTGTATTTGTGAATCCTGGTTGTTCTTAAAAACTTCAATAATGTTATTGCATTGGCAACTTTGAACAATGAAGGTTTGCTTCCAGATAATGTAGAAGGGGCTATTTGTGGTGCTGAGACTGAAGCTCCTGTTCTTTGTAACACTTGTAGAAAAAAATGCTTTGAGAAACATGGAGAAAGAACTGTTTTTATTTATGCAAGATTCAGTTCTCCATCAAGACAGTATTTTATGCGTGCATCTAGCGCTCCGCTGTATTTAATAATCTATACATAAAAATCAGCACTGGAAAAAGGGGTTCACGTCAAGTAGCACATTGCTTGACCAGTTAAAGCTGTGCATGTTAACTGAACCTCAGTTATGATTTGCTTATATGAATGTTTCTCTTGTTTGGTAGGTGCCACAAGAATGAAGAAGAGTATTTAAATGGAGACATATCTACTCTCACATCTTGTGTTGAGTCAGTTTGTCTGACAATTACTTATAATACTGTCTCATCCCAGCAGACCTTTGGAGCTGTGGCTTACTTCGTTGCTGGATTAATAGCAGAAAATAAAAATCACCATTAATTGAGTGGTTTGTTCAAAACACGAGTAGTACATATAGGGGAAATTGCATTTGTGCTACATAAAGTGTGAATTTTAGCAGTTGCCATGTGCTTCAAGGCATTGGGGTAGAAGCTATTGTCACATATGTAACTTGCATAACAAACTGTGCCATCTTCTTTTAATATTTCTGCGTTAATTAAAAAAATAAGATCTCACTTTCCTAGTTATTTATATTATAATAAGTAAAGTTCTACCAACAATTCTCCATGCTGTTCCAAAAGCTTCTCTTTAGTTCAGATGCATAAACCCCTTTGTTTTCTTTGATAGATGAGCTGTCACATTCACTGTGCTGTGCAGCATCATCTACATAATGCTCAGTGAGACTGCTTGCTTCATTAGGCTTTGGTATTTGTTTAAAAAAAAGTTTGATTTTTTTTTTGAAGTTTTTATTCTTTAAAAATGAGAAAAACCAAATATAATGTGTTCTAGAAAGTTTAATACAATGGCACATAATACTGGCTTTCTGTACCGATGTGAATTAAGAAAAAGACATAAAATCTCCTTTACCCAGTCTTTGAATTCAGTTAGTTTAGTTACGTTATATGTGCAAGAGCTACTGAAGAACATAAATTATCTCAATCTTGTCATTGTATTTTTGAGTATTTTTATTCTGTTCTGCTATAAAATTTAGCTCAGTGAATTGGCTATCTACAAAAGAAAGAGATTACACTTGCCTAAAGGTTTAGGTTTTGATTAAAAACTTAAAAACCTTCCACTGTTTTCTTTCCACTGATATACTATTTTACCTATTGTACTTGCTTGTTTGAAATGCAGGGAAACAGTAGGAAGACTTCCTGACACCGATCTGTCTCAGTGAAGCTGAGCTCTGGTGGTGTGTGCTGTTTGTTCTAGGACTTCCTTCTGAGCAGAAACCATCAATTCCTTAGTATCATGTAGGATTCTCATTTTTGAGGTGGTGAACTAATGCATTATATAGATGAAACTAGCGATCTGTTTCACTGATCCAGGTTCCTGAAGACAAAAAGGTAATGTGACAGACCTACTTGTCTATTGGGGGTGCTTCTCTATGCTTTAATTAATTTTCAAGGTTTTATTAGCATAAAATATGATTGAGCCAGTTATTTAATGTAGCAGTGTGCTGTTACTAATCACTTTTTTAAGGGAACTTCCCACTATGTGTTTCTAATACATAGTGCAAAGAGGAGTATTAATTTACTTCTGGAAAAAAATACTTCGTTTGAGGAGTGCCTAATGATGAGAAATTAGAGAGCACCATGGAGAAAATGAAGAGGTGTATATTTTCTTGCACATGAAAATTAATCATTTCACAAGCTCTTTGGTTGAATGGCTGTAAGTCATTAAACCATCACTCTAGCCATTAATGAAATGTACATTTTACCTTGAAGTGAATCTATGTGTTAAAACTGGCCAAACAGCTAAAGCTCCACCAAGTCTCTTTGGGATTGTAATGATGACTGCAGCAGCAACGGTAACAGTTTTCATCTTTGAAAGCCCTGAACCATTTACTGCACGTTTCCAACCACACAACTCCCATCAGGTCGTGTGGGAACTGAAGGTGTGTGATACCTTGAGGAGATCAGTGTCATACTATTAATCATAGAGTCATAGAATGCTGTGAGTTGGAAGGGACCCACAGGGATCATCCAGTCCAACTCCTGCCCCCGCACAGGACAATCCCAACATTCACACCATGTCCCTGAGGGCCTTGGCCAAATGCTGCTGGAATCTTGTCAGGCTTGGTGCCATGAGCACCTCCCTGGGGAGCCTGTTCCAGTGCTCCACCACCCTCTGCCTCAAGAACCTTTTCCTCATGGCCAACCTCTCCCTCCCCTGCCACATCTTCCTGCCATTCCCTCTGCTCCTGGCATTCGTTGGTGGCCAGAGAGAAGAGATCAGCACCTTCCCCTTCTCTTCCCCTTGGGAGGAAGTTCTAGACCCCCAGGAGATCTCCTCTCATTCTCCTCTTCTCCAGGCTGAACAAACCAAGCGACTTCAGCCTCTCCTCATAGAGCTTCCCCTCTAAGCCCTTCCCCAGTTTTGTGGTGAATTAGCTGTGTTTTGGTGACACACTTGCAGAGACTCAGATGTTGCACGTGTTGCTCATGGCTCTCTCCAGGCTGGAGTAATAAGCAATTTACCCAATGTTGATGCTGATGCTTTACGTTTTACCCAAGGTGGTCAGTCCTACATCAATATTGAACAAAGGCTGTGACAGGGACACCAGTTTCCTTATTGTGAAATATTTTGGCAAGCCAGGTTAGGATTTCTGTGCTGGGAATTACTGGTTTTATCAACTAAATGCAAGAAATGGTGCTCTGCAGAGGCTCTCTCTATTCTTAGGGATACCATGTATATCCAGGTTAATAGTCATATATTGGAGAAAAATGTATGTACTTGTCAACTGAATAGCAGAGTTCTTGATATTTCTGTGTTTGAATGGAAAAAGCAGGTAGGCAATATTTGGTGCTGAATGTTTCCTTGTTGGTGCACTGGCTCAGCAAGCCTCAACTGAAGCTTTGAGCTCTGAAATACAGTATTGCATTCTGCTGTTATCTTGGATCTCACTTTTGTTGCAGGAACTCCTGTTAGCCTAGCTGCATTTTTAATACAAGAAGATGTGGCAAGTTTTTGAAGGCATGTAGATTGTTTTCATTTGGCTTGGCTTGATTTTGGAGAGGTGAGGCTTAATACGTAGCCACAAGGGAGAAATTGCTTAGCTATCTAGGGTTGTCTGTTTTATGAGGTTGGAAGGAACAGAGAGATCCCACACCTAGGAGAGCTGCTGGGAACAGCTAGGGCCCAGCATGTGGCTACCAGGGCTGATTCTCCTATCAGCAAATCTGGGTTTGCAGTCTGGTTTCTATCCACTTGGAAGGGTGGCCACAGCTAATACCCGTGTTTTGTTTGGTAATGTAGAAGGCATTTTCCTCTATGACAAAACAGATTTTTGCCCTCCATCTGGCAAGCCAAAGATTTGATTTTAAGGTTCAAATTACATTGGTTAGAGTTGTGTGGTTTTCTAACTAGTCCAGTGGCATCCCTTTATCCTCATGACAGGATAAAGACCTGGGCATAACTCATGTCATATTACACGGGGAAGAGGTTGCCTCTAAGCTTTTGCCCATCACACTACTTCATTACATCTCCCCCACTTCATATCCAGGTGAGGGGGAGGCATTGCCTTCCAACCAGTGTCCTTGGGGAGTTGTGTGATTATACATCCTACATCTTCTTAGGTTTTTACAGCCCTATTACTCATGAGGGGCGGGAAGGGGGAGTGAAGGTTCCTCATTTATTAGGGCTTTCCAGACTCGATCATACGGCGTGATGGTTGCCATGCCTGCATCACTAGATCACATCTGTTCCTCCATTGTACTACAGCAGAGGAATTTATAAAATGGACCGCAGCCACTTGATTTTTATCCAGACCGTGCTGGTGGTGGCACCACTGGGCTCCCAAAAGACAACATTAAGCGACATATCCCAAACTAACATCTGCCAGGAGGGGCAGAAGTTTTGAGGGAGTGCCATTTTGTCATGTTTCCATATGGATGAGGGTTTCTTTGGGCTTCACTGCTGGCAGAAGACAAAATCCTTTTGCTAGGAAGCAAGTTATTCAGAGCATGGTGACTCAGACACGAGGCAGAATTCAGATACTGGATTTTTGCCTACTTGAGGTTAAGGAAAGGAATCTCTCTCTGAGCAGCTTGCTGGTACTGACATGAAGATGCAGGGGTAGCGCTGTCGGTTGTCGCTGTGATTCTCTGGTTGCACGTGGTGGTGTTACAAACAGAAGGATTGATTTTCTGGTTAGGTGATTAAATTGGTGTATTGTAATAGCTGGGATAAAATACACTGACTAGATAAAAATCTTCCTGGCAATGTTCCTTGTGTTCTGATGTACTCCAGCTGCTAAGAACTGGAAAAAATTAGTTCCTATGTGATCAGTATCCTAAAGGATATTTCACATATATTGTTAGATTCCAAATGTAGATGACTTATTTTTTGTAAAGTCGGCTTAAAACAAATTGCACTACTCTTTGACCTTTTCATTCCTGCATGAAGTGTAATTTTTGTGTAGTGCTTCCCTCTGTTCATAGACGTATTATTAGATTCCAGGAGATAGAGGGAAAGGGCAGTCAGCTGTTTCAGTCATGATTAAAGACAGAATTTTTCTTTCACAGTCATATAATTTGAAAAAGTTGTTCCTTTATTGTTTCCAGATGGAAATAAAATTCTACATTGCATTTTTCCTTTTAACTGAAATACGTAATTATATTTAGTAATGCAAAGCACTTTTTAAAAACCCCCCAAATTTATATGTGTGTGTGTGTATGTATATATATATATATATGTATTAAAACCAACAGGAAACAGATGTTAATCTTAGAATGTTGAGACACTGTAAAGTACAATTATGCATTAGCCCATGATGTCCTGCAAGTTCTCTCTGGGATATTAACTAATAGTTTTATTAAGTGATGAAATCTGGTGTTCTGTGTGCAATCTGTGGTGTGGGAAAATCTGTCAGCTTTGACTAAGTATGAGTGTTCAGCGCGTAGCTGTAATTTAATCAGACCTATTTGGGAAAGTACTTCAGTGTGGTTTTAGGTGTAGGGAGGGTAAAAGGTGAGAGGGGAACAATCTTACCTTAAAGCTCTGGGTTAGAGTGTGATATTTATGTCTGAACACATGTAATCATGCCCAACTTTTGTTTAGGTCATTATTGCGTTTCCTTCTGAACTGCTCACTCCCTATTTCTGATTATAAAAGGTAAATTTTAGAACAACAGTGATACTTAAAAGTAAATGACAAAGAAACAGTGGGTGGTCGGGTATTTGTCTTGTGTTTGGTTTGTGTTCATAATTTTGTGTTCTGCTAAATTAGAATCATAGAATCATAGAATGGTTT
>NW_010287823.1:0-6380 GCF_000700745.2 Antrostomus carolinensis
TTTGCAGTGTGGAATACAGTTAGCTTTTTATATTAGAGAAACTTGACGTTAAAGGGCTTGCTCTTTACTGCTTAATTTGCAGAACTTGGTAATTGATAGTGTGTCTTGCCATCTGTAGGAAAAATAGTTTAATTTCCACAAAATATGTATGTATCTCTATAAAAAAACATACAGAAATTAATCTTTTAGTCTAGACTACATAGTTGAAGTAATTTTTAGTTAAAGTTTATTGCCTAGTGTACCATATGTAGTTGAATAAACCCATATTTTTAGCATTCTTTTGTGTAACTGCATTTGATTAAAATGTTATGTTTGCTTAATTGGCTTCAGAGACTTGCATTTCAGTATTTTCAAAATGTCTGCAAAAGTTTACTCTGGCTGCTAAATGGAAGATAAAAATACTTTTTAAATGTTTTTCACATTCCTTGTAGTCACTAGTGTAATTAAAATTGCTTTAATTAGAATGTATTTACAAACATTGCTTTTTTTTTTTACAGTAAAACTTGATACCTTTTAAAAGAAGTTAAAATATTATTTCTGCATAAACGTATGTGGAGTAGAAAGCATATTGCTTAGAATGGTTGTTAATGTAAAGTCTGTGGTCTACATTGTAAGACAATGTGCAAGTGAGGATTCTGTGTATTGAGAATCTAGGTTTTGTGAAGACATCTGGCTCAACTGGTAGAGACATTGTTATATTTTATGCTTCAGTTGCAATTTAGAAAGAAATAAAACAGTCATATCTAAAATCAAGATAGTATTTTTTATTTCTATGGGCAGTTTTGAAATTTTTCTCAACAAGTAATTAATGAAAGAAGACAGACATCTTGACAAATACTTTTTTTTTTTTATTCTTTGCATAGACAAAAGAAGTTGGTTTACTTGATGCAGATATATATGGACCTTCAATTCCAAAGATGATGAACTTGAAAGGAAACCCAGAATTAACACCAAGTAAGTGGAAGTGATTTTTTCTTGCTGTTGTCTTTGTACAGGGATTGGCACGGACCACTCACTGGTGCTTTTTTGGTGTGTCATAGAAGGCAAGCAAGCAGAATATGATGATTTAGTGTGTTTTGTTGGGTTTTTTTTTTAATTTTCAGTAATGAGATTGCTCTCAAAGGTAGCTTGTACAACTAGGAGCATATTCAGGTTTTTTATGGTCTTTTTTTATGTTGATCCAAAGCCTGTGGACATTTCATGGGTTATTACTAGAGATCCTGGAAAGGGTAGCTAGGAAAATAAGGTTATTGTTGGTAGTTCTAAACTTGCTGTACAGAATCTCACTACAGAAGACCTCCAAATGAAAAACCCAAAAACATTAGTGTTTTGCTAGTTGACAGAGTTAGTAAAAGGGACACAGGCACCAACTTGAAAATGAAAACATTTTACTTTAGTTTAAAGTGGGAAAAGAAAGGCATAAGCAGGGTAAAAAGATAAACAGGGTAATGCACCTAATCATTGCTACATAAGAGAAAGCAGCGTGGTGATTAAGAAGGATACATCACCAGTTGCCATACTTGACCATCATCCAGACCTGTACATCAGCTGGGGAGCCCAAATCACAGCAAAGGATCCGGAGAACCTTTCCCAGCAATTGGGAAGTCCTATGCAGTGTGTCCACTCGTAGATGATGTCTCCATCTTTGCTGGGAGAGGGTCCTGCTTTTAGACACTTTAACAAACAATTTACGTGAAGAGAAAGTACAGCAACATCTGTCGGGCTGGCTTCACCTCGCTCAGGTGCATCTCGGACCCGCCCAGTATCCGAGATGAGTCTGGGAAGTTACTGTTTTGGTCGCTTTCTTCTATTGGCTTCTCCCCAAAGCCTGGCCAGGGCCCAAGGAGGAGTCAAGGAAGTTTTTATCGACCCAACTTTGACCACCTGCTTCTGAGCAAGGCAGGATACCTAGCCTCACAGCCTCATCGGTGTATCATTCTCCCTTGGAGCTCCAACCAAGGCCTGGCCAGGGCCCAGGGAGGGGTCCAGGGGAGTTCCTTTATTTTCCCAGCTGTGAACACATACTCCTAAACAAGGCTGGACACCTGGTTTCTCAGCCTTCACGACATACCTTGGAACAGAATAAGATAAATATATTCTCATGGTTGTTCTATACATTCTGCAAGGATGAAGAATGAAACAGTGCCAATATCTTTAAAGGGTGGCTATTGAGCTTGCCCTGTTAGCCTCTGAAAAATTAGTGAGTGACAAATGTAGGATTTCTTATATAATTAAAATTCTCTCTCCTTATGCTTATACTCTGTACTCTGGATAAAGAAAAAGTAATGTATTTCCATATACAGATGTACTGTATGTGCTTATACTGGCAACTGTCAAACTGAATACTTTCTACATTTAAGTACCTGGCTTACAAATACAGACTTTATTTAGATTAATTTCTAGGAGAGAAGGAGAATACTTGGTTTTATTTGTTATGTTTCCGTTTTATTTTTTGAAGTCAAAGGCTAATTCTGTTGCATAATAAATAAATAACTGAACCTTCTCATGTATCATCAGTAAGGTTTGACTTCCTGATACAAATTGAAGTGTTCTGGCATTTTCTTGTGCTTTGGACGCCATTGGGGGTATATGTCATACAGGCTGTGTTTTACCCTGACAGATTTTTTTGCTATTAATTTTGCATTTGAAATGCTTTATGCATTATGAAAACAAAATGGCCTGTGTCGTGGTGTTCTTCCTATCTGTCCTCTTTTCCTTTTTGTGTGAGGTTGACTTTTTCCTTTCCAGTGGAGATCAGGTAAAAATTAGATTTTTATTTTTATTTTTTTTTCTTCTCACTACCTGAAAAATTGATTAGATAACTTTGAAATTCTTACACATTTTGCTAGGTATTTTATCAATCCATACCACATGTAAGTCCATATTATGAGCTATGAATAAGAAGCAAATTGCCTAGTCTCTTTCTTATGGTCATACAAATTAGCTTGCTAGGAATGCAAGAACGTAAGAGTATATTGAGTCAGATATTAGGGCAGCTCAATTTTGTTGGTATGTAAATTTCAGTGACTGTAGATGTTTTGGGTCTACAGCTGAGAATTCACTATAAGCTTTTGCCTTAACATGTTTTGAGTGTTCTTAAAAATACAGAATTCAATGTGATAGAAAGAAATTGGAGGATTTTCCTGAATTTAAATTGCAGTTGTTGACTCTTAAGTACTAACATTTTGATTACTAAAATGTATTCTTTCTACTTCTGTGTGGAATGTACAAGCAAATATTATCAGGATTTAAGGACATACCGTATTTTTTAACTGACAGAAAATGAATTTGTGTATTTCGAAAGCTTGGCACATTACACAAGACTACTGAGAAACTTGTATAGTAATTCAGTATGAATGATAACAGGATAGAATTTGTATTTCAGGAATTCTGTTCACTTTGTACACTTTTAAGTCTTGTGTTGATGAAGCTGTAGATTAACAACAAAGTGCTGGCAAAGCAGCTGACATAAAGATGATCTGGTTGTGAAAACAGGAATTTAGAAGGCTTCAGAAGCTTTAATTGTGAATTTCAAGGGGTTTTTTTAAAGAGTGACAGATAGGATAAGCTTGCAAGGGAGTGATCCATCATAGCTGTGTGTATATATATGGTGTGATATGTACATGTATAGATGTAAAAATATGTATGACACTTGTATTTTGGTATAATGAGCTTGAGTGTTATTTTCCAATTTCTTACTATATTTTCCAGAATAAAACATAATGTATGAACAGATATTTTGTACAGTAATTGAGCAAACCCAGGCAGTTCTGTGTTAAAGATGTACATTGACAATGTATACATAACAGTCAGTAAGTCAATTTAAAACATTTTTTTTAATAGCATAGCAATAAAAAAATGTTTAAAGTCTATTTCTGTCCTGCATTTGAATATGATGAGTGACATTGTCCTTTGCTACTGAATCTGTAGAGTAATCCTGGGTGGTTCTGAGCACTCTTGCATTGTTTGATTTCCATTTCTTTTCTCACATGTAGCAGTTGAAAAGGGATCAGAGATGCCTGGTACCATACAGAATAAATCTGTGCAGCAATTGTTACTTCTGAATAGAAATTATTATAGTTATACTATAATTTAAGTTTTCAAAACTAATTAGGAGTTCTTAGTGAGGAGAGAGTCTGTATAAAAGGAAGATACTCCACTAATTTAATTCTGCAAACTGTAGTACATTGGAAAGTCCGATAACATTTAATAGAGTGTCATTCAAAATATTTTAACAAAGTGATCAGGGAAATATTGGTTAATAAGTTCACAGCTGAATCTAATTAGCTAATGGAGGATTATCTAACTATGGAATAAATATTAACATCAGCTACAGGGAAACGGTTATAACGCAAGTAATAAAAGCATTACTTCCATTCTTTCCCCAAATGATTTACTTAAAAGCAGTTTCCTGGCTTAGTGAACTGCAGAATTTAATTTTATTCCTTTTTAAAAAAATCTACCATTTAAACTGTTGGCAGAGGGTAAAAGCTATCATATTGCCAAAAAGATACTGCTATTTTGCCAGAGAATTATAACATTTCTTCACTTAAATTATTATGAAGGGTTTGGTGGGTTTTTTCCTTCATGACAGTTGAGTGTGCTTTTAATGCTTCAAAGCTTTGTAGCCATTTTATGATGTCCTTGGTGTCTTTTTTTATTCCTTAATAAAATAGTATAATCTAAAGATCAGTAGTGGGCGTCTGTTTTCAAAATTTGGAATAAAAAGTGATTTCCGAGAGAAAACTAGCAACAGTTGTGTCTGACCCCATTGAGTCTAGTAATATTGCAGGAGCTAGATAAATGAAATTACTGGTAAAATTCTAAAGTCAGAAATGGAGACTTGCATTTTTTTTTCACTGGGACACATTTACATGTCTGCTATTCTCAGTCTGATTGCAAACTCTTGTAACAGAAACTGATAATTTAAAGTATAATCTGTTGTGACTGTTTAAAGATATTTGCTGGGAATAGCTGTATCAAGGGATTGTGGTGCCTCTGTTTGTGGGTTATAAATAGAAAATTTGGAGTGGACTAGTTAAATAGAGAAAATATTACATAGATAGGGTAGTTACTGAGGTGACCATGAGGAATTTTCTTGATCATACATAAAGGTTTAATTTTAAAGATACAGCCTGTATTCTCAAAGTTGCCTTTTTCATGCTTTACTGATGGAACTGCATCACAATTTTAAATATGAAATAAATTTGATTCTTTCAAAAAAGTCATAGTTTGCTACTGCCATTACATATTGATTTATGAACAAATGGTTTTTAGATTGTGCATAATCCAGTGTTATGCTTTACTGATCCTGTTTTGAAAGACGTCTGAACTGAAGCCCCATGTTTTCTTTTTAGTGATGTCTTATCCCAGTTTATCTGGATGCCTGGAGTAGTCCCATGTGTCTTACATGTAACAAAATAATAATTCAGAATACTGTGATTAGCTGTGGTGTATATTTTGGAGGCTTTTTCATATGTGGTGAGGTAGTTGAAAATGAGAAGAATGCTCAAGTGTTCTGGACCTTGACTATTGCCCTCAAGTCTGTAACAATTTACCTCAAACTGGATTAAATCAGCCATTTTTGAGTTCAGTTGTGGAAAAAATTGATGACCTTTACTTGGAGGGGAAAAAAGATGAAGGATACCCAACTCTGCAAGGAATTATTTATAGGCATGCAGTTGTTAGCTGCTGTTTAAAAAATAAAAAACCTCTAGACAGTTAATTTATTAAAATTTTATTCTCATTATAGATAAATTCATACTTACAAAAAAAAAGGTAAAAAAGTATAAGATGAGAAATGTAGTGTAGTAATTAAAGATTTTTACTAATCAAATTTTACTAAATGCCATTGCAATATAAATTACTGAAACTAGAAAAAATACATTTCAAGTACTTGAAAGAGGAAGTGTATTACTTTTCATGTTGTGAGTCTTGCAGTGCAGTAATTATAAATGTTTTGATATGGATTATGGCTAGCAAATATTCATTACATTCTAAAGTTTACTCTTAGATATACAAATGGTTTGTCTGGTTCAATTTTTATACAAATTAGAATTAAATTGCAAAATGGTTTTATTATAGTAACATGACTCATTTTTTTGTTTGTACACTGAACACATTTACCTTTTTGCTTATTTCAGAGGAATAAATGTTTCTGTCCCTCTTCTCTGCTAGAAGTAAAATTAAAGAACTAACTAATTTTAATTTTCTCAATGTTTTTACCTTTAAATTTCACTTTAATGTTTTTTTCTTTGTGGGTTTCTTGCTGTGTTTTCTCTCCCTCCTTCCATTTCTCTACATTACAGTGGACTGGATCTTCAGCATAAATAAATTAAGCTGAACACTTCAAAAATAGAAAAAAAAAAAGTATTTTAATC
>NW_010287823.1:6396-6868 GCF_000700745.2 Antrostomus carolinensis
CAGTGACCAGAGGCTAAAAGTGACAGTAAAAGTTTAAAAGCTAGCATCTCCTTCCTTTGCTTTAGTTGATGGTTATAATCTTGTAAAGTACATAGAATTTCACTTTACAAGTGTTAAAATTATAATAAAATCTCAGAAAGATTTATGAGGGGATTCACGTGAAATGAAAAGGGAATATTTAATATACACAGAAACACGCTTTTTTAAGTGGAGAATCGAACAAGTTTACTGTGGTTTTCATCTGTTATCAGTGTCCAGGAACTTTTTTTTTTTATAATTATACATAATCCTTTGAACAGGTTTTTTTTTTTTTTTCTTCCTTGTCTTATCACTCACATTTCTTTTTGTGGGTCTTGATTACAATATTTAACCTAAAAAGGCTGAACTGACTTTGCTTTGAAAGCAGTGAAAGTCCCTAGTTAACTGCAGTGGTTTTTGAAGTTAGATCTTGAATTGAAGGTAATGTGTAGGG
>NW_010287823.1:6878-27870 GCF_000700745.2 Antrostomus carolinensis
CCTGCTTCTCCCTGTTGTGATTTGCTGTTGTCTGTGACACTGTTATGTGACTGACCTGGGCAGTTCCTCTCCCACAGAAGCAGGTCGGTGCTTCAGATAACAGGAGCCTTCCCAGAGGTTTTGTGTGTCAGGACCGAAGCCTTGAACCGAGTGTTGTATTAGTCTGTTTCATTCCTCGTGGGTATAATGAACTAAAAGAACCCACTCAAATTAGTCAAATAAAGCTTTTGATCCGCTATAAATAAACCTTTTTGGCTCCACAGGGATCTGAGGGCTTTTCAGAATGTAGGTTATTTTAGTCATTGTAAGGAACATGTTTGTGATGGAAGGTAACAGCAAGATACTTAAAACTAGTCTTGTGGTTTTATTCCAAACCTAACGAGTCAGCACTGCTTTAAAATGTAACAAAGATCTGACTAAATCACTCTGCTGTTTACTCGTGCAAGTAAGCAAGGGATTCTTTTGCTTTTAGGTAGGACTGATGATGCCATATCTGCAAAACAGTTCCCTTAATGAAAAAGCTTTCACAGAGCTCTCTGTCCTATGCGGTCTGTCAGGAGGGAAAAAAACGTAAAACCTACTCAGGTAATGGGACTGGTAGACTGACTAAAGATGAGAAGCAAATCTTTTGGAAAAAACTGTGTTTCTTTATACATTTGTTTCTTCAAGTTGAACTGTGAGCATTGAATAGTGCTCATTGCTAGTTTGCTTTGGTTTAAGTGTTTGTGGTATCTTTGTGGTTAGCGAACACAGTGCAGAGTGTAATGGGAAAAGCAGCCTTCCATGTGTGGAGTTCTTCAAGCTTAAAATTCAAATTGCAACACTTCAGGGGCAGTCCTGCAAATAAACTTATAACACAGTGTGAAATCAAGCTTGAAGTCTCAATTAGTCTGTCACTTGCCATAGAATATTCTGGGCTTCTGGCATAAGCAATTAAAACAACAGTAACAGTTAAAACAATGATTTAAAATTTGTGACTCTGACTAACCTCCTTTTGGTGACAGCATCCTTTTCCCTCTGACATAGGTTGGTGTCTCTGTTTTATTGCAGGATGCCCTGGGGACCTGTTGCTATTTGCCCTCCTTCCCCTCTGCTGCATTTCTTTTCCCTTTACTGCACCGTGGATGGAATTCACTTGCCTTTGCTTAGGAAATTAGTACTGCTTTAAACACACTGGAGTGTGGAGTATAGCTGCCTCTTCAGAAGGTGGCACATGGCTTTATGCCCTCTGTCAAATCTGCTAGCCCTCTACAAACCTCAGCTCCCTAAGGCATCCAGAATGGCAGGAGACATCTATATTTACATGACTAAAGCCCAACCCTTTTGTTACTCTTCCTGTTCTTTGCCCCCTTCGTTCTTTCCCCTTGCTGTTGTTGGAAATCTTTATGTTCAGCCCTATACAGTCTGAAGCCTTTGTGTACTTGGCTGGGACCTGGATCCTCACATTACAGAACATTGGTCTTGGGAGGTGACTTTCAAAATAAACAGCACGTATGTTCCTTATACATCTGCATAGCGGCAGCCATATAAGAACTGCTGTTTGCTGTGATTAACAGGAAGTGCTGTGTAAGTTGGGATCCTTACTTAGATTGTGATAGAGTATTCTGTAGTCACTGCAGCATGAAATTGTACACAATTAAAAACCAGATGATGCAAAAATTGTTGAGATTTTACAAGTGACCATGCTGAAAATCTGTTTCAGCTTGTCTGTGTGTATGGCACGTTAATTGAGTTTGTCTCAGATAATCTTGTTTAATGTACTGGAATCCACAGACTATTCTGCAGTGTCTCTTTCTGACTGGCACAGCGGCTGTGTGCTTTGTTGTGCCGTACATCATCTGTGTTTTAGACAGTGAGGCATCACTGAGATGTGAGGAGGTGGAACATTGCAATTTGTCATGAAAACCTCAGCTAATGACAAGCTGTGCAAACAGCAGCAGAACCTTTAGCTTTTGTATAAGTTGTGAGAATTATCAGCTTGCTCAAATTTTGATAAATGTATGCAGAGAGGTTATAGTATGGGGGTTTTCTTTAAATAACATACTATGAAAGATGAAGGAATACATAAACTTGTGGGCTATTCAGGAATACACTTTTAAAGCTGCTGTTTTAACACTTAAATTATGAGATGATAAAATGTTACTCAGAGCTTAGGTATTATAGACAGTATGTAGTGTAACTTTCTGCAGCTTTTTCTGTTGTACATTGTGTTTCAGTTTGCCTTTTAAAATTTTAGTTCTTTCAGATGTATTTGGGAATTTCAAGGGGTAATATGTAACTTCAGCAATGCACCTGAACTGTTTAGGTCTCTGAGATGTTTATCAGTTGTGCATTACATGCTTTCCAACACTGGAGTTGCTGTCAGTGAAGCCATGGCTCTGTTAAAGCATCAGACCTTGGGGGAACACAGCATAGATCTCCAAATCCACAGGATTCTTGAATAACCTAGAGCAAGTTTCACAGTCCAGGTCTTGATTCCCTGATCTGTAACATGAGATAATAATTCCCCACCTTGTGTTGTTAGGTAAAAATGTTCATTTTGGGTGCATGAGTGTTACAGAGATGGGGCTTGAATAACAATTAAGTATCAGGAGCCAGATGCATTCAGAGCGTAGCCTGGAGCTTGCGGTAGTGTTTGTGCTGGCGAGCACTTCTGCATCGGTAGTGTCTCTGGAAACATTTGGAAATCTGTATGCGAAGCTTAGTAGGCTGCTTTTAACTGGAAAATGATACAATTGCTCTACTTTTTGATAGATTTAGCTATTGACATCCCATCTTACAACAACTTAAAAGCATGACCTTCCTGCTCAATGACCAAAATCCAGTTAGGACAGACAGGTGACTTCCACTACTAGGATTTTTTGAAGACAAACATTAAGTAAGATAATTAGTTACCATTCTAGGAAGTCTCTGATCTTCCATTATAGTGGCAAGTTCCAAAAAAAGCCAGGTACAATAGGAAATCTTTAACAGTGAGGAAGACCTGAGCTTCTACTGTTTTCTCCTGCATTAGTGGTTACTCAGTCAGAGAGCTCAAAATAGATTTGCTAGGGTGTTGTATGATCCACTATACTCATTTTTAATAATGATAAGCTATCTTCTGTTTTTCTTAAACAGTATGATGCCTCTTAAGGAGGTGTAGTATGACATCACAATCTTATGGAATAATGATCTTTACATACCTGATGAGATAAGACTGAATGTAAGCCTTTGCTTGTTCTTGGCAAGAATCAGTCAGCAGACCTCTGAAAACTAAGCCAAGAATTGAAATGTCTACTTTTGGTTTAACCCCAGTGGGTAGCGAAGCACTGTGCAGCTGCTCACTCACTCTCCCACAGTGGGATGGGGAGAGAATCCTAAGGGTCAAAGTACAAAAATTTATGGGCTGAGATAAAGACAAATTAATAAGGAAAGCAAAAGCTGTGCATGCAAGCAAAGCAAAACAAGGAATTCATTCGCTGCTTCCCATCGCCAGGCAGGTGTTCCGCCATCTCCAGGAGAGCAGGACTCCATCATGCCTGACAGTTACTTGGGAAGACAAACATCATCGCTCTGAATGTCCCTCCTTTCCTTCTTCTTTCCCCAGCTTTATATGCTGAGCATGATGCCGTGTGGTCTGGAATATCCCTTTGGTCAGCTGGGGTCAGCTGTCCCAGCTGAGTCCCCTCCCAGCTTCTTGTGCACTCCCAGCCTAGGTGGCTTTGGCAGGGGGGTTGGACTAGATGATTTCCTGAGGTCCCTTCCAACCCATACCATTCTGTGATTCTGTGTGGTGGGGTGGTGTGAGAGGCAGAAGAGGTCTTGATGCTGTGCAAGCACTACTCAGCAGTAACTAAAATACCTCTGTGTTATCATCACTGTTTTCATCACAAATCCAAATCACAGCACCATGCAGGCTACTATGAAGAAATGTAACTCTGTCCCAGACAATAACATATCTATAGCTCTGTCTGTACTTTCTGTGCTGCACTAACCGATGGCCACCATTGAATGGCTGTGTTGGGCTTTCTAGGAAGGGAGAATGGAGTAACTCAGTTACCTTGTCAGGATATTCTGCAAGGCTTGGCTTTTCTAGGGGGTTAAATAAATAAATAAATAATAGAAAAAAAAAAACCCAAACCAAAATGCAGAAGATCCATCCTGATGACTTCAACAGCGTTCTTTTCCACGTGAGTAACGATCCGGCCCTCAGACCAGTCCTAGAACTCTTTTAATCAGCAATCTGCTGCAATGCTGTCGTGAATTTGCATGTGTCTGCCTTTTCCAGTGCCCTACTTGTGTCCTACCAGAAAAGGCATTTTATTGACATTTCATTGGTACTCAGTTGATCTTACTGATTTAATTTTGTATGTTCAGGGAAAACACAGCACTGTTTTATTTAGGGCCATCAAGCTTACTGAAAAGTTGTAAACAAGGATATTTTATTGATCTCTTAGGATAGGTGGCATAGTCTTGCTGTTGTGATTCTAAGAGATCTGTTTTGTTGTGTGTTGGATTTTTGGAGCTGTATGGCAGGCATCTGATAACAGAGAAGGAAGTGTTAATTCTCCTCTGGAAGCAATGGGAATTAGGGATATTACTGAGATCTTATTAGCTAAATCTTCTTTACTTGTTATGTTTTAGCAAATCTTCACGAGACTCGGGGTGAAGGAGGAGGAATGCCTGTTGCTTTTGATGAGAGACAAGGATGATTACCAGAACCCACCGAAGCACTTTAGATTTGAGATAGTCTTAAGAATGCTTCTTAGCAGTAGGCAAACAGTGGGGTGCTCTGCAATATTTTGTGTTATTTTGAGAATATGCAGAACGTTATAGCCAGAATATAAAGCAGGTTGTGAATTTTTTTGTGCACTGCATAAATTTGATTAAATCTTTGCTGCTCAGAGCAGTTTATGGTCCCTCTTGTTAACCAAATAAAATAGGATTCAGTTTTCATAAAATGAAACTCTGCTGTTGAGAAATAAACAGTGCACATGTTTTAACAGCAGAGAGGTCCCTTTGGCTGCTCTGTCAGTCAGTGTTTGAGTACTCACTGCACCTCCCGTTTTAACCACTGAGGTGAAGGGTGGGGAGATCTCTGAAGGTGTGTCTGTTCTGTAAGATTATAATGACACCAAAGTAAGTCCTGACTAAACCCTGGAAGGAGTTGCACAAGTAGGGAAGAGTTGTTATCCAAGCCCATCTCTTTTCCAATAGCAGTTCCATACGCCTTCCTGAACACGATATTCATGTAAGTGATTTGTTTTCTTCCTATTTTGTTTGTTTGGGGTTTTTTATTTGTAAACCAAAACACTGTGGATGGGGAAAACTGCATCCAATTTATTTTCAGCCATATTTCTACAAAATCACATAACTTGAGTGCCTTCTTGCTTGATTGCTTGAAAGCTTTCATCTGTAGAGTTTAGCTGTTTAATTTGTATGCTCTTGGGTGTTATTTTAGCTGAATTTGGAGCTCAGCTTTGAATGCACTGCATTATATTCACATTGTTTTTATTTTACTGTCTATATATATTTTACTTTGGCTGCATCAAAGGTTTCCCTCAAAATATATATTATAATACATTTTTTATTGCTTAAAGTATTCTTTCAATTTTCTGCTGGTTCCTGCTTGTCCATGCTCTTAAAATGTACCAGCTAGACCAAATAAAATTGCTTTTGTTCTTTTTTGTGTGTGGGCACCATTTTGAAATGAGGTGTGGAATTTAGATGGCAGAGACTACAAAAGGAATTTTTGGCTTTTGCAGAATTTTTTTTGAGTGCCTTTGGTTTTGTTTCCTTTCTGCTTGCCTGCCCCTTTGCCAACAGAACATTTTTTTTTCCCACCTTTTTTTTTTTTTTGCTTGACACTGGAAAGCACAGGAATATGGAGCATGACAAGGACATTACCTCTGCAATCTTCAAAAAAGCATCTTTTGTTCCTACAGAAATTTTAGAAGTCCTATAGACTTCAACCAGTCTCAAGAAATCAAAGATTTCTTACCTGGAGCTGTTGACAGCATGTAATTTAGGGGTGGCTTTATTTGGTGCCTCTCCTATGGGGTTCCAAAGCAGACTTAATACAAGGAGAAGAATTCCCCAAAACACTGGTGTGTTAGTGGGAGTGATCCTCTGATTCATGAGATTAGTGAGTAGCAGAGTTAAGAAAAAAACAACAACATTAAAATCCTGTCACGTTGTGGGGCTTAGATTTTGTTCTGGTGTAAGTGACTCTGCGTTTAGCAAGGTATTGCAGAAGTAGAAGGTTGCCTAATAGGGGGTTTATGCCTCGCAGCATAGGGATTGGCAGCACAAAGTGACATTATATTATGGGAAAATGCATTATTATTCTGGCAAAAGATGAATGGTATCAGTAAAATGTAACAACCTAAGAAAAAGATGAGGCCAGGTTCTTGGGTAGAATAGATAAAGGTATCCATATATTGAAGGGATGAGGGGGGAAAATAGACAAATGCTTTTAACAGAGAGGGAAAACAGCTCTTAAAAGGAAAACGATGTGTAAGCTTATTTCCTTAGGGAAAAAATAAAAACTCCCAAACCAACTCTTCCCCCAAAAAACCCCTTGTTTGCTTCTGTTTTAGAAAATCTAATGAGGCCTCTTAAGAACTATGGAATCGCATGGTGAGCATATGTTTTAATTTAAATCAAACTTCTTTACATACGTATTTGATGTTGTGCTGGAAAGCTTAAGTTTTGCTTTGTTGTTTCAGCATGTCTATGGGTTTCTTGATAGAAGAGACATCCCCGGTTGTGTGGAGAGGGCTCATGGTAATGTCAGCTATTGAGAAATTGTTGCGACAGGTAAGGAATTAGGTACATATTTGTGTTTCAAACTAATTGGTTATTTTAAAATGCATTTAACTGCTACATGAGTGTCCATGATGTTATTTCATATATTAGTGATGAGTGGTTTTGTATCTTGATTGTCTTAAATTCTTAAGAATTTAATCTTAACTTCAGGTGACAGGGCATTAAATCTAGCAAGGGATGTTAAGGACAATAAGAAGAGATTCTTCAAGTACCTCAGCAGCAAAAGGAAGACTAGGGAAAATGTGGGGCCGCTGCTGAATGAGGTGGGTGCCCTGGTGACAGAGGATGCAGAGAAGGCAGAGTTGCTGAACGCCTTCTTTGCTTCAGTCTTTACTGCCAGCCCTCAGAAATCCCAGGCCCTGGAGGTAAGAGAGGAAGTCTGAGGAGAGGAAGACTTTCCCTTGATCGAGGAGGATCAGGTGAGGGGCCATGTAGCCAAACTCAACACCCACAAATCTATGGGCCCCGATGCACCCTTGAGTGGTGAGGGAGCTGGCGGGTGTTAATGCAGAGCCACTCTCCATCATCTTTGAAAGGTCATGGAGGATGGGAGAGGTGCCTGAGGACTGGAGGAAAGCCAATGTCACTCCAGTCTTCAAAAAGGGTAAGAAGGAGGACCTGGGAAACTACAGGCCAGTCAGCCTCACCTCTGTCCCTGTGAAGATTCTCACCCTCTACGCTGCCCTGGTGAGGCCACATCTGGAGTACTGTGTCCAGTTCTGGGCTTCCCAGTTCAAGAGAGACAGGGAACTTCTGGAGAGAGTTCAGTGGAGGGCCACAAAGATGATTAGGGGCTGGAGCATCTTTCTTATGAGGAAAGGCTGAGAGAGCTGGGTCTGTTTAACCCAGAGAAGAGAAGACTGAGAGGGGATCTTATCAATGTTTACATAATATCTAAAGGGTGGGTGTCAAGAGGATGGGGCCAGGCTCTTTTCAGTGGTGTCCAGCAATAGGGCAAGGGGAAAAAGCTGGACCATGGAAGGTTCCAAAAATGAGGAAAAATTTCTTTGCTGTGAGGGTGCTAGAGCACTGGACCAGGCTGCCCAGAGAGGTTGTGGAGTCTCCATCTCTGGAGATGTTCAAAACCTGCCTGGATGCTTTCCTGTGCAACCTACTCTAGGTGAACCTGCTTTGGCAGGGGGTTTGGACTGGATGATCTCCTGAGGTCCCTTCCAACCCCTACGATTCTGTGATTCTGTGAAAGTTCACACTTTTTGCTTTCACCTATCCCCTTCAGATAGAGCTGTTGTTCCATGCATTTGATGAATGAATCATCCCAATTTGCATTCCTTCTCATTCTTTTTTGTTTCTTTATGCAATTGTTTAAAAAGAAAAAAAAAAAAAGCTATTTTGAAGTTGCCTAAGGTTTTGAATGTGTAGGTATCTGTGCATGTCTACAGCTGTATTCCCTTATGGGCTTGTTAATTCACCAGCACTAAGAACTCTTGGATGGCGTTTGACATTTGACAGATACATGAAAATCATTAAATACCGTCTCTGAGTAATGCAGATAGATTGTTAGTTAATAAATTTTCTGGCATATGGAAGCAGGGTGGCTTTTTTATTTCTTGACAGATTTGAGGTTTTTTCCTCGTATTGTGAACAGGTCTGTGAAGTGCTAATGAGACAAACAGCTGAAAAAATACATTAAGGTTGCGTGTTTAGATTTTGAAGTGACCCAAATTGTTCACGGCTGACATCTATTCAGGGATTTAATGTATACAGCTTGGAGATCACTAGGTTTCGATATATCTTTAGTAAATCCCCCCAAATCTTGTGCTCCCTTGATGACTGAAAATAAGGTTTGTTTTGTTTTGTTTTTTCCCAACCTTTTTCCATTTTTACTGAATTGTCCTCCAATACAGTCTTTAGAATGGTGGCAGTCATTGCCCCAGCCAGAAAAGCCATGTGTCTGCCAAAATTTTGGGAAGAACATCTTTGTCTAGATTTGGCCATTAAATATAAGAGGAATCCATGCCAGTAGCTGTGGAGGCTGTTCTGACCTTTGTGTGTTGCATTGCATTGTCCAGGCTCACAAAGACTGGGGCCTAAAGCCTTGAAGGTAGAGCTGAAGTCAGCACCTGCTGTATTGGCATACTCCATCCTGGGAGGCTGAAGACTGGCAGGCACTCCAGTGCTGTTACTTCAGTGGGTGGTGTCCCCAGGTGGGAAGCATGTGCCAGCATCCTTGTGGAGGCTGCGGATCGTGCTGTGTAACGAGCTCGTTACTCCCTGGCAACTGACGAAGCAGTTAGATGCTGGCGGATCAGGCTGTAGGAATGAGAGAGGGTCCATTAATGCACAGGGCATCAGTGATTTCCCTGACACAGGAACCTGAATTCTGAAAGAGGAAGGCTTGACAGCTAAATTCCTTTTCCCTGCAAGCATTTCCCTTCGGCATGATGAGCAGGGCAGTCTTACATATGTGCTGGAAAAAGTTGTTTGCATCTCCTCCTTCAAAGCAGGAAGCTCACAGATCACAGGGAGAACCAGCAGGTTCTACCTGATGTACAGGTGGTTTTGAGGAAATGACTAATATATTTTGCAGACTAACACGTGCTATTTCGGTTTTAAAAACCTGTAATCTCCCTTCTGACATAGTTACTAGTCAGTCTCAAGAAGGAGTTAATTGTAGAACCAATAGTGTTATAGCCTGTAGACACGTAAACAAGAGAGGACCACATCATGCAATGATGTTTTAAAAAATGCTATCATTCCATTTTATGTTAGAAGTAGTTTTGTGATCTGCTTGGGACTTTTAAATTTTTCCTTGTTTTTTCTTTTTCTGTTCTGGTTGGTCTTAGCTGTTACCTTTTGTTTGACAGGATAAAGTCGCTTGCAAGAGCAAAATACTTCTGCTTGTATTTAACTTTCTAAAACCACGTTCTTAAGAAATAGCTGCTTTACCTCTATAGGTAAGCCATCTAAATTAGCTCCCTAATCTAGATTTATAGTATAATATAAGTGTAAGGAGCTTGTGTGCATTCAGAGAAGCTAATAAAATATTAAGTTCTTAAAATAATTAAATCAGCCAGATAGAAAACACAGATGTTCCCAGGCTCTTGCGTTAAAAGCACTAGTGGTATTTTGTAATGGTGTTTATTGTTAGATGATGGAGGGGTTTTTTTGTTTGGTTTAAGAGTATCAAGGCTATGCATTCACTCTGTAAATAACTTTGAATGCTTGTTTGTTTTTTTCCATATGAAGAAAGCTGTTTTCCAGAGTTGATCATGCTTCAGGTACTCCAATAAAGCATTGAAGGGCCTGCTTTCCAAATTCATTAATGGGGACATGTTAACTCTTTAACTTGTTAACTCCTAATTGGTTTGTACCTGCAGTGAGTATTTAAATGCTTCTCATACATTTGGAACTTACTTAAATTTCTGGAATTCTGACTTTGGAAAATACACTTGTTAAATATATACATTATGTGCTTTCTAATATACTTACAGCATGTAACCTCACTCTGTAATAGGTGTATATTTGTCCTTCTCTGGTTTTACTTCTTTGGTGGATGAATGACTTCTCGGCACAGTCCAGAGTCCAACCTCACTTCTGTCTCTTCTCACTTCTACTTGAATATAACCAGTATGTACATCACTTTTCAGATAAAACACCACCTTTTAAATCCGGGCTCTCCTTTTGCCTCACATCTAGTCCGAGAAGCTACTTTTGTTCTTGTGTGTTGTGCGGTGTCAGACTGGTAGATAAAAGGCAGTAATATTGAAGACCAGCATTAGTACTTGGTGTTTCTCTGGTAATCCATCTTTCATGAGCAAGGATGGTTTTCTGGAACACCTCATATCAGTTTCCTTAAACAGAGTTTGAAGGAAATGTGCCTTATAATACAAAATGGAATATGCTATGTAACATACATTACATATATATTGATGTATGTGTGTCAAATCAGTATATAAATAAAAATATATAGCATATTGATTCTATAATGTGTTCTTTTATTGAAAGTATTGCTCAATAGAAAGAAGGAAAGGGATGATGATAAGTTATTGAACAAACAAAAACTACATAAGGTAATAATTTTTCATCTGTAGCAAAAGTGAATAACAAACAGTAATGAACACTTGATTCTCTATAAATATATTCATAACTCTTTCAGTTCAGTATATATCTAGTTTACATGTCTTGAAATTATCCAATGTGACTGGGAAGTGACTTCTTTCACATGATTACATGTACTGTAGGCCCATTTACACTGCAGGGTGATCTTTTCTCTTATCTGGGTTTCAACTCTTCCCATTTCCCTGCTATAGTTATCTTCGTGTAAAAATTCTTTCTCTTCTGTTAACAATTCCTTTGAATCTTGCTTGCCTGTAGGTGAGATGGAAGACAGTAATTTTTTTTTACCTGAGTTTTTTAAAAGATAGTTCTCTTCTCTTCTCTGAAGATACTGTTAAAGCCCAGGTAAGGAAGTTGTGATAGTTCTCCAGTGTCATCTATAGCACTAGGCTTTTTCTATTCAGTTTTCACTCAATACACGCTTCAGTAGCACTCTACTCTTTTGTGTAGTCCCATTCAGCACTTGTTCCTTTAGTCTGTTTGTGTATTGACTCAGTGCTCTGGTACTTGGTTCAGATCAAACAAACTATCTCAAAATGCATCATTTTGGTGTATTTGTTGTGAGAGTAACTTCTAATTAACCTTTAGGCTAAGTACAGTAAAGATATGAATTTTTTTGAGAGTTACCTAAAGCCTGTACTTGAACAGTGATGTGCCTGAAAAGCCCTGTTGAAATAAGTATCAAATAGACAGCTGAGAACCTTAGAAATATAAAGATTATTAAAAAAAGGCAAACAAAACGTGTTCACTGGTTTAAACTGCTTTTGCAACAAGGTTTTTAAATGTTCCTTACTACTGTCTTATACAGTCTGTATGGTAAGTTTTCTGGCACCATTCTCATTTCTGTCTGAGGACACCTTGAGAGTTCGGTGGTGAAGGAGCAATTGGAAGGGTGCAGGCACAATCTTGAACTGATTCAGGAGCAGCATGACTGGCTGCTGTATGACCTGGAGTATATTGTAGCAGTTCTGCAAAAGGCTGGAGAAGAGGAAGTGTCCCTGTGTTGTCTGCCAATTTAATAGCTGCTCTAGTCATAGCAGCAATACAAATGGAGGGGACTTCTTGTTTAGGCAGCAGTCAGTGAATATTCTAATATGAAGGACAGTAAGTGTTGGTTTCTCTGATTTTGAACTCTCTATCTTACATATCCTATGTGTCAAGTTGAAATACCAACAGAGAAGGAAAAAAAAAATCAATATGCAGCAGAAAAGTCAGCTTTTCTATTAAAAAAAAAAATTAAAAAATAGGATGACTGGTAAAATACAAGTGCATATTTCAGCATGTAATGTTCTTCTGTCTTTGTCATATAAATAGATAAAGTTGTATCCCTATTAGAAGCAAGCGCTACCTACACAACATGGATTGCAGATGTCAGCAATTCTGTTAAGTGCAAACAGTCCCCTTGGAACTAGCCCAAAAATCTGCTCTCTTTTCAAGGCAGTGATCTCTGGTTGATTAACATCCTTAACAGAATTTCTTACCCTGACATGAGATTTTAACCTACGTTTTGCAGGGTAGTCAGATCTTACATGGCAAGACTCTTGTATTTCTTCCTTATCGTGCTGCTCTAGAGTAGCAAGAACATTTTGTGCCTTGGCAGCGTCCTTGGTATAGTGTGACTATAAAGTAGAGCCTCAGCGCTGTTAAGTGCATTGTGAGCTCTAAAGGTTCCTTAGATGTACCTGATAAGGATGAACACATTTTCCCAGAAAGACGATGAAGCTTTTCCTGGAGTGGCTTAATTCTAATGAATCCCTAAAATACTTTTCTTATTATCTAATTGTAATTCCTCTGTCTCTTCCTTGCTGCTTCTTTTAGCATCGGTTTAGTGCCTCCGTTTTATACAAGGTATGTATTGAAAGAAAGTTAAAATAAAACAAAGTTTCACTTAGAGAGATATAATTGGAAAGGAAGGGATACAGGGAAGTTAGCAGAAAGCAAATTATATAAAACTTCCAGTGCAGAACAGTTGCACATGAGCAAAAGGAATTGGGGCCTTGCACTTAGACGCATGGACAGACTTTATCCCCTGTAGATTCATGTTGGAAACATAAATTCAGCAGAAGAATGATCAAAGTTATTTTATTAGCTCAACCCAAAGCTGAATAGGGCTGTAGTCTAAAGATCCCATCTTGGCCTTTAAAAAAAAACTTTAACTCTGTTTATGCAGTTATTACAGTTGTACACAATTTTGAAAGTTTGGTTAGAGGTGGAGATTTTGTGTGCTACTTTCCTTCGAAAGCTGTCCTCTACCATGAGAACTGCTTTGAAACCAGCACTTGCCAGAGGTAATGGTGGTAGTATTTGTATAATAGTGTGTATGTGTGAATATACATATATGTACTCAAACCTTTTCTGTAGTACAATTCTCTGATACTTAGTTATCATACATAAGTAGTTGTGGAGTGTCCTGAGTTATTGAGAATACGGAAGATGCAGACAGATGGGTAAATTGTCTTTGAAATACCGAGCAGATTGTGGGTTGTGAGGTCTGGGATATTTCAAGAGCCTCCTTGAAAAAGCTGCCATAAAAGCAACAGTGGAGTGAATGGAACAGTGAAAAACTATGTTCAAAGACTTGAGATTAGATTAATTTGGAAACAGTAGTAATATTTAATTCTTGGAAAGTAACGACTTGTTGTGGGGTTTTGATCGTTGCCTGAAGTGGCCCGTCTCTGTAGAGGAGATAAGAGATGTTCAATACTATTTCTGTTTGACATACATTAGTTAGTAAATCATGTGCAGTTGCTACTGTTTGAGAAGTGTGTATGTACTTATCAGTGTTCTCCTTTCTGCTGTTTAAATTGGAGAGGTTGCGTATGTGGATTTGGGGACAATTTTTCTTTAAATGTGGTTTATTTTAGGCATCCATTAATGCTGCTTGGGAAGACAAGGAAAATAGATAAGGTATGGAGAACAAAAGTATTTATACCTAATAAAATAGCTACCACCCTGCCATTGACTGTTTTACTATGCATGTTCTACGCAGCAGAATGTTCTGTATATGGTGTCTGTGGACAGCAGTCCAATCTCATTTATCACGTGTGTTTATAACATGCTGTGTTAAATTGCATAAATTCTTTAGTGTATACATTTTCACAGTTTTGCACCGTCTTGCCTCTATGTATAAGTAGATTTCTTAAAAGTGGAACAATGGAGAAACTAGAGGAAACAATTTCAGGTTAGAAGGAATGATGTGTATTTGATTTGGAAGCAATACACGACAAGAACATGGTCAGTAAGGTAGTTAGGTACTATGTGCTGAGCCATCTGCCTGACTGATTATTGTGGTTTACTAAGAGTTGTCCTCTGGCTTCTGTTTGTGTCCCCACATACTATCTTTTGCCTTGCATTTTTGGGACTGTGGGAATTTCATTCTATATTTATACAATGTTCAGCACTGTAGTGAGTTACCACTTCTTGAGAGGTGCACAGAAATACAAAGACTAGTATTTACAGCATTTAAGTAAAACTAAACTTCATCCTTTGATACTTTTTCATATTTAAGAAATAAATTTATTATACTTTTTTTTTTTCTGTTGAGCGCAATATATTTTGTGTTTCAGGTTCCCAAAGTGTGTGTGCGTCAATGATATAAAATCTATTAAGAATGCCTGAGATCACTGTAAATGTATCACTGGCACTCACCACAACTGATGTCTTCTGCAGATACATGCACAATTGGTTACCTTCTGATGGTACATCCCTGCATATATATATATTCTCCAGCAAAGAGCCATCAGGGGGATAAGGGGGATGAAGCGTGTAGTATGTGAAGAGACACTGGGAGAACTGTGATTTCCTTTATGTTGAGGAGGTTAAAGGAAGACATGAACTGCTGTCTTCAACTACCTAATGGGAATGTACAGAGAAGATGAAGGTAGATGCTTCCTGGATGTGCACAGTGACAGCACAAGAAGTAATGAATGCAAGTTGCATTGTATAATAAGAAATGTGAATTACAATAAGAAATTATTGAATATGTATAAATACAGTGAATTAAGTGAATAAGAAATTCAAATGTGAATTACGGTAAGAAATTTGTTTTGAAGAAATATTGAAGAAATGCAAGCAGGAGCAAGTTCAGGAATGGACTCTGGAGACATGGGTTTCAAAGCTAGCATGTTTTTAAGTGTTTGCTGAACAGGAATACTGATGGTACTTACTTAAATGAAAAGTCAAAATATGGACTACAGTAGACACCTAATGCCACTCCCTTATTCTTTTCCACTAATAAAGGAGTCTCTTCTTTCTTTCTACTGGCTGGAGGTTAGATGCAAAAAGGGACACGGGTATTGCTGTGCTGAACATTGCAGTGCTCTAGAGATAGGTGTCCTGTCTGCAGGAAAGGAAGGTCAAACTAAAGCCTGGGCTGGAGCTGCTGTGTACCTGGGATCACCTGTCATTCCCAGTGGTACTGAGGGGTTGCTTTGCCCTCCTGGATTTACCTTCATACTCTTTGACACTGTCTTAGGAGAACAGGTGCAAGCTTTGGATTTTAAGGGTAGCAAAAACATACTATCCCTCAGATCCATGGCTTGAGCAAATTGGCATAAAATTCCAATTTTGCTGTGTTTCATAACTTAATAAATGTCACTGGGAGCTTGTTCAAAGAGGAAATAATTATTAGTGTGAGCAAAAAAGTGTGTCTCATCAGTATAAAATAAGTGAGAGAGTGTGTTAGTGGATGGGAGGGAGCAGTGGAGTAGGATTTAGCAGAGAATGACACGTATTGGGTCAGGAGGAAGATGACAATAACAAGTTGATGGATCTGATTTTTTTGCAGCTATGTTTTGAATGAATTGAAAGGAATCCCAGAATAGTAATAGTGAGTCAATGATGAAAATTATTCTTATTGTAAATATAAAAAGCAAGTGAAGAAAAGCCACTGCAGTGATGCCAGATGATTTTTTTTTTTTTTGAGTGTGGATTTTATTTTTAACTTTTTTGGTTTAGGAAGGGCACTCTATCAAGAGATTACCATTGAAGACATTTCACTGGCATTATGGCAGTAAATTCTCAAGATAGGAAAAGTGTGAGAAGCTGCAGTGGGGAAATTGTAGCAAAGGTGGTCAGAAATATGAATAACTGTTAGTGTTTTGTTTTGTTCTGTTTTTTCAAACTTCTGTGATCTTTTTACCTCAGTACACATTTAAGAGTCTGTGAACCCTTGTCTGTTTATCAACAGAGTAGATGTACCTAAAGTGTATATGATAAATGCAGATTAATACTGTTTTCCTCTTTCTATATTTTGTGTTTTGGCAACATCTTCCGTTAGAGAATTTTTGCTAATTTCAGAATTGACTTGTGTTCTGCAATTAATGTATTTATTCAGTCTGCAAGTAACTGAGGAATTGAAGCAGATAGTCTGTAGCAGGGTATTTACAGTTTGCATTTCATAGACCTAAACAAAGCTGTGCTTATATTATAAACTACAAAGATGTTTTTATAACTTGCAGTGCATAATTCTAAAATACAGTAGTCTCACCAGGTGTCACTACAGTGAAAAAATTTGCCAGCATTTCAGCAATTACAAAAATATTTCTTCTGTTTTTCTGTTTTGAGTTATTTTAGCCAGGGGTCGGCATAGAGATTTTTAGTTCAGGCTTAAGTCTACTACTTTACAGTTTGGGGGGAAATAAAGTAAGCTGAGACATCACTGTTCTTCAGAACAGTAAGAACAGTTGCATCTTGAGGGAGTTGGGATACTTTCTATTTTTATTTTTGTGGTCCAAAGTGTGAAAATGAAAAGATGCAGACATTTCATCCCTACACACAAGATCATTGATATTTATGTATTTATTCTGTTTAGAAAGGTCAAGATTGAGATATTTTGAAAAGGGGAACAACACTCAATAAAAATAGCGGCAAATTTTGCAGTGCAAGACTGTACTTTGATATGCTACTAAGACTGTGTCTACAGCTGGCAGACAGTAAACAATAACTGAATGTTTGTGCGATTTTTTTTTTCTTAAATCTTTAATAAGCTTTCATTTAAAGCAAGAAAGGTCAATTCGCATGCCTCATTTTGTCACTGAAATTAAGGGAATGTTTCAAGGGCAAGATGAGCAGATGAACCACTCATACCTTATAAAAGAATTTACTTTAAAAAATTACTATACTGACTTTTTTGTGTTTATTTTCCTAAGACTAAAGAACAAATAAAGTAATTTATTCTCATCCAGAGCCCACTGAAATAAATTGAAATCTTGACAATAGTTTCTACACCGTGCTTTAGTTGTGATGTTGATGTTTAGAAAAGCCTGTTACAGGAATTTGTATAATCATCACTAATTTGCTCAAATGCTAATAGTCGCCTTGAAAGGTCCTGTCTGTCCAGAGAGAGCTGCCTTAACCAGTCCCAATCAGTATGTACATATTTCAGGGAAATTATTGCACCTCCTGGAGACTAGAAGCAGAACATAGATTCGGGGACCTACTGCAGCTGAAGCACAGAAGGCTCCTCCTTTCCACCCCTCTGCCCCCGAGGTTATCTCCCTAAGAGTATTACTGCTGTCACTCAAGTGCAATCTATCCCTTTCACTCCAGTGCTCCTCTCTGTTTTGGGACGGGTATGATTGAACGATATGGGCTTGATTCTTCCTTTTTGTCTCTGGCTGAAGCTACAAAACCTGTTCTGTTGCTTTTCTTGTCTTAATGAAGGAAGCAGGATCTATACGGATCCCTGTAGTTTTATTGGCTTGTGTTAGCAGCTGGTATGAAGAGGGATTATAGTCTCTGAAAGGAATTGACAATCACAGAAAGAAGTGTTAGGAAAGCCAGAAGGAAACAAAAACATTAGCCAACAACTTACTGAACTGGAAGGATTTGCAGTAAATGTATTTTAACTGTCTTTGAGGATTTTAAAAAAAAAGCCTAACAACATAGTGAGAATGTATTTACAGCAAACATTTATTGGCCTGGTTCCTCAGCTGTCATGGTTATGACTGCAGCTACTGGTGCTGTGGGAACAGGCTGTAAGAGCATTTTCTTTGCTCTGCTTCCAGTAGTTTCATCTCTCGCACAGGTTACACAGGTACACGTGTGTCTGCCCTCCTTTGCATCAAACAGAACGAATGCAAAACATGCAGCTCTCTTGCTGGGTTTGACTACACAGGAAGAAGTGGCATAGAGCTGATGGTGTCTCAAAATGGCTGTACTGGGGCTAGAACTGATTTTTTTTTTCTTTTTTTCACTTTTTTCCCCTTTTCTCATGTTTTTTCTCATGTTTTTTCTCATGTTTTTTCTCATGTTTTTTCTCATGTTTTTTCTCATGTTTTTTCTCATGTTTTTTCTCATGTTTTTTCATTTTTTCTACTTTCTCCTTTCCTCCTCCATGGCATCCAGCTTCGTTCTTGGAAAGAGGTGGTAATTTAAGTATGTTCTTAAGTGTTTGCTGAACAGGAGTACTGGTGGTAGAGGAACTAGGAAAAGAGAAGGCCCTATTTGTTTTCTTTTCTAATGAAGCTTACCTTGTTTATGTGAGACTTTAAAAAAAAATAGTAGATGCTTAATACCACTCTTCTACTTTCTCTATTCTTTTCCACTAATAAAGGAGTCTCTTCTTTCTTTCTACTGGCTGGAGGTTAGATGCAAAAAGGGACACGGGTATTGCTGTGCTGAACATTGCAGTGCTCTAGAGATAGGTGTCCTGTCTGCAGGAAAGGAAGGTCAAACTAAAGCCTGGGCTGGAGCTGCTGTGTACCTGGGATCACCTGTCATTCCCAGTGGTACTGAGGGGTTGCTTTGCCCTCCTGGATTTACCGCCTGACTCTTTAGCAGTGCCTTAGCAGAATAGGTGCAGTGTCTGAGAGTGCTGAAGTTTGGAGCTTGGTGTGGAAGAAGTGAAAATTAATAGTGTAAGTCAAAGTTGTTAGGTTCAGTGGCTGGAAATCAGCGATACTGAAGATGTTGAGCAGGAGGGCTTAGGAAAAGCCTATGGGATGCGTCTCACTTTCTGCCTGTCTCCTGGATTTCAGCACCTAATTGTAGCCTGTGTCAGTCAGCTCTGTGGAGCTGAGATTTAGGGCCAAAATCTAATATCTTCTGTTAGGTGCCAAGACCTTTGGTTTAACTTGACAGGCTTATTCTCCGTTCATAATAATGGCCTGGGAAGTTTCCATAACCGTTCAGCCAGGACATGGGAGCTGCAAGTTCAGTTATTTTCTGTTTGGTATTTAAGCCTGTATGTCCTGGTAGCCAGGAGAGTGCCCTGAAATCACACAGATCAGTACAGCCAGGGATGCAAGATTCCTGGGGCCAGGACTACATGTGTGAAGGGGGAGCTATGTAGTGCTATGCAGGAAATTCAGTTAATCTGAAGTTTCAGCTTTTCAGGTGAAGCTACTGGACTCACAGAGGGTCCTGGTTGCTTCTGTGGCTTCTGTGTTCTCGGTTGTAAAATGGCGCAGGTAAATGCCACCCGCCTGGGAAACTGAAACTCGCATCTCCAAATTCTTAGGGGGGTTCTGTCATGTGTCTGATTATGATATTAAGCAGCCACAACTACAACAGCAGAAGTACAGGCTTTTATTTGTTTGGGTTTTTTCTTCCTGTTTTGTTAATGGCCACGAGTGCTCAGCATTGTGTTGGATTCGGTGTTATCACTGGCAGGTGCATTTAGAGCATGTCTCCTAGGTTTGGCCTGTAAGACCCTTTCTCATGAACGTGTGTGTAATTAATGCATCCTAAATGGGTTTCTGGTTGAAACTTGGTGCTCAATGGAGATTTTGATACTTCCTTTCCTGAGCAGTCAAGATCTTTAGCAGAATTTTTAGGGTTGCTTCTGGATGCATTGGTGGAGCTCCCTCAAGATGCTTTTTTAGGCATGTTTGTTTTCAGTTTTAAGCATTTCTTTTTCATATTTTTGATCAAAACAAAAGTGAAACCTCCCCAAAACCAAACACTGAAACATTGCTTAGCATTACACATTAATTTTACTTAATGAACAAACTATGAATATAACAATATAAGCAGCTTTTTAAGATAAGTATTATTACTGAGTTATATATGTTAAACTGATTGCACAGAGTTGTTAAGTTTTTTTTTTAATAATCTAACTTGCATTCTGACCATTGTAAGCTGACAAACTGATCCTTCCCTCACACAATCCTACCATACCTCTTTAGCTTCCATTAAATAACTGCAGATATCCAAGAATAGCAGCAGTTTTTGTCCCAGTATTCTTTGTAGAAAATGATTATTTCTCACATACCGAATGACTGACACAAACGTAAAGTAATTGTGCTTAAGATATCGGGGAATAGTGTCTGTCTTCCCCCCTGCCCTCTTGACAAAGAAAACACTCCGCTTTTCTATATGATTTATGAAGCTGCAACAGATGTTTCTCCTTTTACAGTGTTTTTCTCCATCAACAGTGTCTTTTAAAAGGAGTATATTCTCCCAGCAGAATGGTGCCTTTGGAATACAGCTCTTTTATTGTGCAGCTAAAGTGGGTGCCCATTTGAAGTAACTTTTCTCCTAGGTGTAAACAGGCTTTTTTAATGTATAAAAATCATGAAGTGAGAATTTGAGCTAAAATCTGGGAAGCAAATGAAAATATGAAGACTGTCCCTTGCTTGGCCTGAAATTCATGGTTTCAGCACCTTCAGAAACTTATTTGAATTAGGTTTAGCATGCTAGTAACACTTCTATTGTTGCAGATTCATAGCTGAGGGCACTGGGATCTGTGGGCACAGCAATTATTTTGGCAATCTGTATGTGGTGCTCTCACAGATCATCCATTGTCTAATTCATAGTAAATGCTCTTACTACTCTAGCAATAAGATACTCGGCACATCTTAAAATTGTGGGAATGTTACATGTGCAACTGCAAAATGTGTACAATATTCAAGTTATATTTATTTGTATTTTTACATCTTGTCTGTGTCTTTAATGCACTTTTGGTCTTCCACTCTTTGTAAGGACCACCTATATGTTGTCCTTCTTGCCCCTTTCTGACCTAAAGCTAGTTCTTTTAACAGAGAACATATAGCAGCTTCACACCCTACAGACCAGTCCATGGTCAAGAATCCCAGTAAGTCAGTGATCTGCTCTGCTTGCTCTCGCATGTGCTCTCCCTTACACTTTTTTTTTCTTCTCCCCCCCC
>NW_010287823.1:27901-36187 GCF_000700745.2 Antrostomus carolinensis
TTTTTTTTTTTTTCCCCCCCCCCCCCCCCCCTTTTTAATCTTCTTGTGGAATTGAAAGGTTCTGTATTTTGTGGAGCCTTGTTGCAGCTTCTTGTTGGGAGTATTGATTGTTGTGCTCTGAGGTAATTCAAGCAGACTCTCCAATGCTGGCTTCGTTAGCAAGGGTGGACTATTTTGTATTCAGTGACTGGGGAGGATATGCTTGTGGATTTTAAATAAAGAAAGTTGGAGGCTGGCATTTTGTCCATATTTGGGAAAAGCAGATTATTTAAACAAACAACCCATAACATTTTATTATTGAAAATTAATGTTTCACCTCAAGGCTACTTACTCTGAGATCTGATAACATCTCAGCAGACAAAAAGCCAAATCCTATATTGAGATTTACTATCTTTTGGCCTCAGTTCAGCAGTCTACACCTAATTGATTCTATTCTAGTTTTTATATTGCACAGTTTATGGTAATATTAGAAGCTTGCTTCAGCAGCATGTTAAATGACTTGAGTAACATCTATCATGTTATTTTCTTCTGTAATCCTTTTTCTAAAGGCCTTAGACTGGCCTGTGTAGAAGTTCTGTCTTCTGTACAAAAGAGCATTATACATTGTACTTAAAAACCAGGATTTTCTGACCTTTTAAATCTAATTATTTTTAGCTTACGGACTAATTTTAAAATCATTGTCTTGATGATGGTCATGAAATGGTGCCTGTATTAGTCTGTTGGTACCCCAATAAAGAATTTATTAATTTTCTTATTGTACCAGAATATGAACTTAAGTTTAAGGAGGCTAAATGACTTGTGAACAGAATTAAGGACGTTGCTTTCTGTTGCAAAGCTTAAGCATTCAGTCTTAAAAACTATATATAAGCTTTTAACATCATTACAGAAATACTGGCTAAAATATATATGGGGGATGGGCTTAGTAAGTGTCTCCCTTCTGATTTTTGTTGCCAGCACGTGCAGTATTTCCTTCTGTTATTATTGTAGGGAAAATCTGAATCAGACAACATATATAAATTGTATGAGCTTAAATTGGGTCCTGATAGTAATGCCTTAAAAATGTGTTGTTGACTTTGGATTTGATAGCTAAAAAATGCTGATACCTTTGTGTATTAGTAGGGAGCGCTCAAAGAAAATTTAAAAGTTTAGATGATGTGCTTAACGTAGCTGCATCAACCTGGTGATTAGTTTAATTAGATGATGTGATGCTAGCCCACTTTCTTCTGATTTATTTACATTTATATTACTTTTGTGCATAGTTTTATTGCTAAAAGGCATAAGAACAGAAACTTGCCTAGTTCTTTATTTCTTTTCCAGTCATCATTATTCAGCAGCTGTACTACAGACAGTTCTATATCATGGAACAGGAAAAAAGAAGATGGTGCATTTCTGAAGAAAAGTTTGTGCAAATTATGTAGTGCCGACTGTTTGTGGGTCAGGGGTGGAGAGCAGCAGATCAATGATCAATCTCAAGGCTGACTGCATATTAAAAGTTTGCTTCTCAAACTGTCATCTTTTAGAGAAAAGTGCTTTGAGTATTCGAGAAATGGGAATCTCAGCTCACGAAGGCTCTTTGTAGTAACAGCTAACCTACTGGAAGAGTCTTTTATACATGGTAGTGCTGATACAGCCTCCATCAGTCATGCTGGGAGCGCACAGAACTCTTCCTTTCCATTTGATTGTCCGCAGACTCTCGCAGCCGTGCCAGGTTGCCCCACAGCTGTGTGCCACCTTCTCTTTGGGCTGACACGGCGTTGAGCGGGCCTTCTGAAGTTTAGCAGGAGCCTGGTGTTGAGGGCCTTCCCTCAGTCTCCTGGAATGCCCCATATAGAATAACCTCTTTATTGTGGTATTCTGGAAGTCTCTTAGTTTTGTGGGTTATATAGGTGAAAGTGACAGAAACTTCAAGGTAATGCGTTTGCCTTTAGTTCTTAACAGTATTAAGAGCCATCAGGGAGGAGGAGGCCAGTTTCTCTTTTGGTGGTTGAATTAACAGGGCTCTGGCTTCCTTTCTAGCCACTTATTTCTAAAAGTTGCTCTTAGTGTATATGGAGAATTTCATCCTCTTTATGGAAATCTTTGGAGCAAACTGTTCTTATGCTTCACCTCAGTTTCTCTCTGAACTTGGCAGAACAGGCTGCTCAGAAATACCTTGGAGGGCATTTGAACTGTTGCAGTGCATCTGTTTTTCATGGTGTTACACTGCAAGTCTGTGAGATTGGTTAAGCATCAGAGGACAAGTCAAAAGGGCAGTTGGCTTTGTTCAGAAAGTGTCAGATTGTATTAAACACTATGGAATATCCTGCTATGGTATAAGTAGTTATTTTACTACCAGGGCAAAAGTTTCCAAAGGGACTATAAATATCTTCTGTTTTATGTCTGGGAGATACCTCCTTTCTTTATCAAATATTTGTGAGAATAAATAAAAATATTTTTTATTAAAATGCCATGTTTCATTATACTATTCTTAAATTGTCTGTTTTCTTACATCATGAAACTACTTCTTTATTCTCAGTGTCTGTGTATGTTTAAGCAGAATATATAAGTAATTTTTCAAGGATATTTTTTAAAATACTTGTTTCATCTTGCACTAATAGATGTAAATGTATGTGAACAGTTATGTATGTATACATATTCAGTAAACAGAATTCCTTACCTTTATTTTGTTCATCTGTTTGCCATTATTAACTCATCTAGATAAACACAGGAAAGGAGTTAGGAGGAGGAGGGATCAGGCAGGAACAGACCTTAAGCTGCCTGCAGTGTAGCTCTTAGTACTTTCCTGATGCGGATATTCAGAGCCTGCCTGGCTGCTGTCAAGGCTGCACCTGCAGTGCTGCTTGATTGAAACTCTGCATGTATTCCTCTTAATAAGGACAAATAAATAATATCTTCTGTTATTTACCAAACACCAGGTTTACTTCAAAACCACAAGTAGCAATCCCTCTTCTGTGCTAATATTGTGTCATTTCTGCCTCACGCACAGAGAATGCTCAGGCTTCATTCCTCTGCAGAAATGCTATCTATATCTAGCTCTACCTCAGGTTTAACTCGGTATTTGGAACCTTTACTTAAAATGCATATCTGATATGTTGATTATGAATTGTCACATAAACAGAGTGATTGATTAAAGTAATTTACATAGAAGCATTCGTGGTGTTTCTGGCCAAGGGAAAACACACAGAAGCACATGGCGCTTAATTACATTGCTTAACAATAAATGTCAAGTTAAACCTTTTTTAAAAAAGATGAATGCTATACTTAAGGAAAGCACAATTACGTTTCTATGGTTTGAAATGTTTTACACACTGTATATATTAGAGGGGCACAGATATTAACACTTCTGTACATGCAGAGGTGCTGACAGATTTCAGATGCTACAAGGCAGGCCTTTGTAACCACTGTCCGCTTATTGCTTGCAAAGGGAACTCATTTACTGTAATGTGCTGTTAATCTGAGCTCATTTACTTGTATGCAACTGTATTTGCATACAGACACACTTCTCAGAAGTGATTGAGAACATGAGGACTAGTGGTCCTGATTTGGTAAATTGTTGTGTATAAACAGGATTTGCATTTAAATTAGTGTTTTATATCACAGCCTGATTATACATCCCATTTTAATAATGTTGAGTCAATGGCAATAGTAGATTTCAGAAAGCCACTCCTCTGGTTATATGTTTCAATTCTAAATTTAATTAAAGGTGTCTCTCCTCCCTTTTTTTCTCCTTTGCTGAAATTTAGTACCAGGCTTGGAATTTCTTCTCCCATTAAATAACGTATAAGCTTCTGTAACAAATCATTATACTTTCCAAATTGCATTCAAGAATTTGTTTAATAAAGACTGTCATACTGCTTGTGGGAGGGTAATGGAAGAGTGACTGAACTCCACAGTGTTTATCATCTACATCTTGCAGAACAGAAGTGAATTAAGAAGTCTATAGAGAGAAATGGGATGAGGTGCAGAGTTCCCCAGCCTGAGTCTGAGCAAGTCCATGTGTCTAGAGGACGCTTTTTCACTACTAGGCAAAAACACTATCTCAATTATTTTCAGCAGTTAGAGCTATGTAATTGTGGTGCACCTCTCTGTTCCCACCCTGAATTACAAATGAAAAAGAAGAGAATGAAGTTGTAAGAATAACTATTTGACTACATCCAAAATCCAAACTTAAAGCTAAGGTTAGTTTTAATGAGGAGCAGTTTTCCAATCTAGTTTGCCGTCTGACTTCCACCAGTTCAGGGCCACAGCAGTGGCATAACTCAGAGGTGTGTGGAGGGTAGTTCTCACGTGTATTCAACACTTGCACACCTAGACATCTTCACTGTTGCCTTTTCTTAGCTATTGTGACAAAAGCTTCTTCATTTTTCTGTGCTCAGATTTAGCAGTATTAAAATGTAGCACAATTAATTTGATAAAGACAGCTTATTTCTTCTTTTAATCCATGAATTTGAAGAAAATATATAAAATAAGATGGTTTCAGTTCCATAAATTAAATAAAGCATTATAATCTGATTGCACTATGTGTTAACAGAGTATTTTTCCTGTTGCCTAGCAATGAGATTTACCATGAGATTCACCATGTGCTTAAGATTCCATTATTAAGTTATGTTTTCATAAGTTTATCACTTTAATAAAAATAATTACTCATAGGACAGTCCAAAAAGTACATGTTGAAAGTTCTTTTTGTTGTTATGGGGTCACTTAGTAAGGAAGCTTGAGGCAGAAAGCTCTGGTGCCTTGATTTCTGTACCCCTTCTCTCATTCTACTCTGTGGTGAATTTTGAAAGTAACTTCTTTGAGCAACAATTGGTTTGCGTGTTTTTGAAGCAGTAAGCTATTTATAAAAGTGTCCTTTTACTTTAGAGGTTCTACGTGGAGATGTTTTTACCAAGGCAGCTACCTCTGCTTAGAAGAGTAGCAACTGCTTTGTGCTTCCCCGCAAAACTACATGCCTAGGAAAGTGTTTGAGCGCTGGACTGACCTTTGAGGTCTTCGCCGTTAGCATTCCACATAGATTCTAGATGTTTTCTCTGGGGAGCTGTAATGTTTGCAGGTGGGAGGATCACATGGAGCTTGATGAAGGAGAGTAGCACTTGAAGAGGTTGGAGGAGCAGAACCTCTGGTAAGAGTGAAGGCAAAAGCTATAGGACAGGCCCAGAAAGTCACCTTGTTCCAGGAGAGGAGCTAGCTTAAAGTTAGGGCCAGCAGATATATGCAAAACCAGACAGCTTGTAGCTATGGGAAAGAAACTGTATTGATTTTTAAATTCTGGTTACCTTTGATAATGGTGGGGTTTGGAGTGTCTTGCACTACTCCATGAGGCAGTGCTGTACCTAAGAGGACTTGAGGTTGAGCTCGTGGAGAAAAGGGCTGAAAAGTACTGAATATACGTGTTTTTTCAAGATCCCAGCGTTTTTGACAGACAAAGGGATTGGAAACTGTCAGAATGATAGTAGTGCTGTGCCACTCACAGATGTGTGTCAGGACTGCATCTTGCTGCAGGGCAGAAAGCAAAAAAACAGTTTATTCATAGTTTCTGTAGAAGTATTTAAGGAAGGAAAATACGATTACTGGACTTGTAAATTTGGATTTAACAAAAAATGCCAGGATCAGTCTTTATGAAGATGCAAGGGAAAAAGGTGTTTTAAGTAAATCCTTTTTAAAAAGTTAAACCCTCTATATCTTAGCATTTCAAAATGGTTGTGGTTATTATTAAAGAATTGGTTTGCATATTGAGATATACGCATTTAATTATTTATAGAGGATATGTGTGTTTAATTGCGAATCTTGAAGGAACTTGACTACTCATGTTATAAACTACTGCTATTTAGTAGTATGTTTCAGTACATACATTTTTGCACATATATGTAATTTTTCTTTGGGGGTTATATGGTCTCAGTATGATTTGGAATGCTAATTACTTTTAGAAAAATCTGCTAGGTATATGTAATTTTTGTTGAAAAGTATAGAAATTATAGAGCCGTATAGATATTATAGATAATATAGATCAATATTAAATGTGAAAAAGTAAAGTGCAGTGTTTGCTGTGGTTAACATAAGTAGCTTTTCTTGTTTAGCTAGACTGTCTTAGGCACCTTTTAGTGCTCCTGCAGCCTTTGTACACAAAATGAGGAAAGGGAGGTTTGCCTGAGAGTCCCTAATTTAGATGTCTAAAGTTAGAATTTGCAACTAACCTTCCTCACCCCCCTTCTCCCGTAAGTGCTCTGAAATCTTCCATCTTCATCAGTCTGCTTTGAAAAATTCCATTTCTCACTGCTACTTTGCGTTAATGGTCTGGCTTTCATATCACTTGTGCTACCCCAGAAGATCATAATCCATGCAAGAACTGAATCAAGATTCATGAGTGTTCCCCTGACAGAGTCTAACACTCCAGGACAATAATCTAGGGAATGGCAAAATGTCAATTGATTTTGCTTTTAAAATGACACTGAAGGAATGTAAAATAAAAAGAAAGTAAAATCCTACTCTTGTTTGGCAATTTCCTGTATTAAAGCAGCTCATCAACTGTTGTATTTTATATCTGTTGTATGAATCAGAAACATACCATATAATTGCATTATGTCTATGTGGAGGGAAAAATGAGGGGGAGATGTTTGTGGGTATTTATTTTTAAAGTGGTTAGGATTTCTAAAGCTTCTGCACTGCTGAGACAAAAGACCTTATATCATTACTGCTGGCTAGTTAGAGTACACTGGTACTAACCTGCACCATGTCAGAGTTGAATCAAGGATCTCCTGAAGCTTAGTTAAACCGCTGGGAAATGTTTAAGCGAAGCGTAGCTTGGCTTTACATTATATAGAGTAGGCCTAGGACCACTTCTGTTCTCATGAAGGGAACATTTATTACAGTACACTATGCTCTAGAGAGAGTTACTTGGCTCTCCTGGAAAACTGTCCTGGTAAAGAATGTAAATATTCACAGCATTATCATATTTGAGCCTAGTATCACTGATGGCCACTCTCATTTGATGCTTAGCAACCAGTAAAGATTTTTTTTATTGCGTGACAATCTTATGTATGTTGTAAGTTTCAATAATTATCTGGTGATTTTCATTTAGCAAATCTGTTGTTTGGTTTTTTCCTCCCAACAGCTCTTTTTCCTAGAAAAAATTTCAACACCAATAGCTTTACAACAACAAACCAGAAAAAAATTACTAAAGATTTAGATGTAATTTCAAAGAAGTGGTAAGCAAGTGAGAAGCAAGCAAAATTGATTTTAAATTAATGGAAACAATTCCTAAACTGCATTTGTTGCACAAAGCCCAGAATTTTAGCCTGAATTTTACCTAACACTTGCTTCTAGTAAGCTGCTTCTAGCAGCTGCAATGTCAAAGTCTTAAGTTGTTGCTACTTTTTTTAGGGGAAAGAATGCAATAAGGATTATGCTTATAAAGTTAGCAATAAAGTTGCACTCATAGTTTTGAGTGCTCAGCAAAGTTTGCATCTCTTAGAAAAATAATGTCTGATCCTGTACTCAGACTGTGACTAGAAGAACATTTTGGTATCATTCTTTTGAGGTGTCCTTGATTCACTTGTTTTGCATTACAGGAAATAAGGACTGCAATAAAACATGAAGTGCCTTACATAAAAACACTTAAAACCTCAAACATATTTCTTGTTGTTTTCTAGGTTGACTGGGGTCAACTGGACTATTTAGTAATTGACATGCCACCTGGGACTGGAGATGTGCAGCTTTCCGTCTCTCAGAATATTCCGATTGCAGGTATGTGCATTACTTGACTGTTTCAGAGATTTGAAGTTTAAGTCTAGTAGTTTTTGAAAAAAACCCTTATTTTTACATGCCAGTCAAGAATTCTTTTGATTGTCCTTCTAACACACTAAGAAATTGTTCTGTCAGTAATGTGGTGATGAAAAACACTATCAGTGATTTTTAACATTCCAGTATGATTGTGTTACTTTCTTCTAAGCTAAGTGTTGAAAAGATTGAGAAGTCAAGTACAGCAGTGCTCTGGAAGGAAAGGCAGTCATGCCAAAAATTGGTAAGGTTAGTAGCAGAAAATATTTTCTTTGTCTGTACCTACTGCATAGTAAAGTTAATGCAATTAAATAGTTTGTCTTCATGATTGCTTTTTAATTAGAAGCTAAACAACACTGTTAATGCACAACATTTTATTCAGATAAACTATGCAGCACTGTAATACACTAATGCTTTCTTTTTCCTCTCATGTTATGAAGTTGACTTTTTGCAGGGGATTTAAACTTTGACAAATCAATCTTGAGATATGCAGGCTGCCCTGTAATCTCA
>NW_010287823.1:36229-37362 GCF_000700745.2 Antrostomus carolinensis
TGAGCATCTCATCACCTCTGATAGACTGTAATGGTTTTTTACCTGTCTGACATACTTCAACAGAAGCAGCTGTCCATAGCCAACGTAATCAATGTTTGGAACTCAGTGGTAAAAGAGACAAAGAAATCCTTATGATTCCAGGAATAATTCTGTAATGTGGTGGGTTGACCTTGCCTGAATGCCAGGTGCCCGCCAAGCCTTCATCTGCAGTAGTCCACTTTCCCAGGGAGTTCACAAGATCTTCCTTGAATGGATATCTGGCTTTCACACTTGAGAGGAACCGTCTCCAGAGACTGCAAACTGCTGCCTCTCTCCCAATTCCTCTTTCGATCCCCCGGCTTCTAGCAAGGGATCCCAGCTGCTGGGCTTCCCTTCTTTCCAGTTGCTGACTGTCGGCCCCATTATCCCAGCATGGGAGCAGCCAGGCAGCAATCTGCTCACCTGGCTGGCAGCTGTAATCTTTCCGCATGTCTCAAATCTCTGATGAGGTCATGGACCGCGTAGTCTCTGCTTCCTGTTTCAGTTCTCTCACTCCTTCCTCCAAGTTCCAAGGATCAGCTTCTTGATCAAAACTTTCCTCTTCTTCCTCTGCCCTCACTAATCGATGTTATGGACCAGTTGTTCTCCTTGTCCACTGTTTCTTTGTCACCAGTGGGGCGATTACTGTAGTTGTTGTTTGGATCCCTGTCTCAACCGTGGTGTCCTCAGGTGTGGTCTGGGTCCCTGCCTCAACCGCGGTCCTCTGAGAGTACTGAACTGTGGCTCGATAGGCACAGGCCAGGCCCCAGGACAGCGCTAGAAGCTGCTGGTTCTCATCAGGGTAGGCCAGGCACCCTTCCATCAAGAGGTGCAATAGTTTGCCAGGGTTGCATGCCTCTTCAGGTGTAAAATCCCAGGATATAGGGGGTTATAACTGTCCTAGGAACCTGCCCAAATCCTTCCACACACCCTGCCACCCAGGGACTGGCTGCTTCAGGGCACTTTTCAGTATTTCCTCACCCAAAGGTTGCCTTCTCTTACACCAGAAAGAGACCAGATTCCATGAAACCCATAATATTCTGACAGTATTATTTAGTAGTAATAAACAGCTCATGTGAGGGTGAACAAGGACCTCAGGAGCCTGCATAATAAAG
>NW_010287823.1:37765-67411 GCF_000700745.2 Antrostomus carolinensis
GTAATATTTAGATTAGTAAGCTAAATTGGCATTTGGATATGCCAGTGGGATATTCCATATCATACCACATCATGTCCAGTATATTAGTGAGAGTCTTTTCCTCTTTTGACCTCTCTGGCTTTCGCTCGGGCTCTTGCTCTTCCTGGATTGCAGTTTCAGTTTGGGATTGTCTCTCCTCCGGGGTCGTTATCTGGGAACAGGCCGGGCTTAGTTGGTGGGTGGTGAGCAGTTGTATTGGGTATTGCTCGTTTGCATATTTTGTTACTGTTATCATTATCACTACTATTTTAATATTAGTATTATTTGGGGTTTTATTTTCTTTCTATTATTAAACTGTTCTTATCTCAACCTACAAGCCTCCTTACCCCTGCTCCCCAGTCCTCTCCCCTAATCCCTGGGGGTGGGGGGGCAGTGGGTGAACAGCTGTGTTGGTTGCTAGCCAAGGGCTAGCCCAGTGAAACTATCACATACTGTTACCAACATGTTCCTAAGCTCAGCAAAATAAAAAGATAAGCAGTGCTACCAGCAAAACCTCTGTGACCCGCACAGGAGCTCGCTGCTTAATAACTTCTATGGCTATAGCACACTGAATGCAAAACTGCTGTTGTCTCAGGCCCCACGTTGGGCACCAAAAAGGACTGTGGTAGGTTGATGTAGCCTGAATGCCAGGTGCCCACCAAGCCACTCTATCACCCCCCTCCTCAGCAGGATGGGGAGGGGAGAAAATAAGATAGAACAAAAACCCCAAACTTGTGGGTCGAGACAAAAGTCAGTTTAATAGAAGCAAAGCAAAACTGCCTGCACAGAAGCAAAAGAACAACATACTTATTCTCTACTTCCCATCAGCAGGCGATGTTTGGCCACTTTAAGAACAAAATATTTATTCTCTACTTCCCATCAGCAGGCCATGTCTGGCCGCTTCCCGGGAAGCAGGGCTTCATACATGTTGCAGTTTCCCAGGGAATGCCCCCTCTTCCCCCTCCGTTGCCCTTGCTTTTATGTCTGAAAGACATCATATGGTCTGGAATATCCCTTTGGTCAGTGTGGGTCAGCTGTCCTGGCTGTGTCCCCTCCCAAGACCTTCTCCACTCCCAGCCTACTTGGAAGAGTGAATGTTGGAGAGCCAGCCTTGGTGCTGTGCGAGCACTGCTCAGCAGTAACCAAACCACTGGTGCGTTATCAACACCTTTCTAGCTACTGACACAGAACACAACACTCTGAGGGCTGCTGTGGGGAAAATTAACTCCATCTCAGCCGGACCCAATACATGTAATTGCTGCGACTCTTCACCAGGAGGGTAGTGTAACACTAGAACATGTTACCCAAAAAGTCTGTGGGATCTTCATCCTCGGAAGTTGTCCAGATAGTACTAGACAAAGCTGTAGCTGGCCCTATTTAGTGTTGCAAATAGGTGACCTCCAGAGAGCTTTTTGAACCAGAAATTCTGTGATTCTGAGTTATTAAGTAATCAGTGGGACTGCTTACTCGGCTTCTTGGTGATATCAGATAAATATGTTAATACAAAACCAAAATGGAAGCATCTTTCACTGCTCTCACTGTTTTCCAAGTGCAGACTGGCTCATGTGCGCAGGCAAGCAGTGGTTTCCCCCAACACTCCTTTCTCTCTGCACTTTGGTGGCAGTAATGCACTAAAGTGAAGCCACTAAACATGAAATTCGTAGAACTATTTCACTTACATGTATAACTCTTACCAGGCTGCCTGCTAAGTTTAACAAATAAAGAATTGTATATCTGGAAAAGTTCAGGGGACAGGACAGGATAAAAGAGTTAGCTACAGGTGTAGGTAGAAAGATTGGTGTGCGTTATTGCCAATCCCACGTATAAAAGCAGTAGAGCTAGTGGATTTTGAGACACGCACCCTGGTTTCACAGCAAAACCATCACCCCTGTTACAGCACAATGAAGTCTGCAGGAATGCCTTTTAACAATCAGACAGCACCTTGTATCTTTTCCTTAGCACAGTCATGTCTCAGCTGCAACCATACATGATAACCACAGTTACCCACATATTTACAAGCCAAAATTTTTGATAAATAGTTAAATTTAGTGTTCAGACTGCGTGGTGGTATCTTATAATCTTCCATGTTGTCAACTTTAGAAAAACTTAAATCTTTTGGCATTTAAACCTTTGAGGTTTAAATGTTAGAGGACATGCAAACTCAGCCATAACACTGTTGCCCCAGAATTGTTAATAACCACAGGAGGTTCTCTCTGCTGTCTCTGATTGTGTTGAGTGGTGGAAGGGAGCAAATCAACACTGTTGTTGTGATGAAAGAGTTAATGAATTTTCCCATAAGAAGTACAAGAGGGGTCTTCTAGTGCCTTAGTTTATCTGTGACCTGGAACATATGATGGAAAGCAAACTGTGATTCATAACTATTTTTTAAATACAGTGCTTAGTAGGGTGCATGTGTGAGTAGCAAAGCAGGAGAGCCTTGTACTCTCGGGGTTTTAAGCAGTGAGGTGAAGTATGACAGCGGTACGGAAGTTTTTGGTAAGGTAGAATTGCACATTGAATCTTGTACATAAGGGCAATAGAATTAAGAAATTAAAGAGATGTAGCTTTATCTATGTGGATTATGGGGTTTTTTAAAGTATGGTGGGTATAGATAATTGCTATTCACTACAGTGCACCTAAATATCCTAATTTAACATAGAAAAGGTCATTAGATCTTGATCTTCAAGAGATTTTTGCGCCCTTTTCCCTCAGAATTCTACACTGTCTTCAGGAGTGCTCGTGGTTTTGGTGTTGGTGCACTGGGTCCTCTGGGACAGAGAGGTGATGGAGGAAGGTACTTTAATCCTGTATTTCTTCTAAGTTTTGCTGAGGTCTGTTTGTGGAAGGTCACAAGATCTTTCTAACTGATACAGCACATCAGTAAATGGAAACCTTAATTTTTTTTTTCAAAATACTTACATCTTTTTAGAATGTAATAGATATTAACAAAAGGAAAACCATTTTTTTAAAAAGCTGCATTTTCTTGCTAAGAACAGCAGTGTCCTCATTCTTGTGTAACAAAGTGAAAAACTAAGAGTAAATAATTTTTATTCAGTATTTTAATTAGTTTTTCATATGATTGTCAGAAACCTGTGATTCTCATACCTGTTGAATCAAATTCTGAGGCTAGTCAAAGTAGACATGATGTTGATTTAAAAAAAAGAAAAGGAAAACAGATTTAAAACAACAACAATATAAATTTTCTTGCTGTGCCACAAAAAAGGGATAAATTCTTACCCGTGTGTCTCTTTAAACCCTTCACTATGGCTTACGGGTTTCTGGCATCTCTTTTTTTCCCCCCTTTTTTTGTACAAATATGGGCTTTTACAAATTCCTAACTGAAGACAGCATTTTGATTTGGATTCTGAAATGGCTTTATATTGTTACCACAGTTGCTCAGTTCAGGTTATTACTTCATAAAAGTAGCAGCGATAGCATCACTTTACATTTGTCTTTCCCATTAGTTGTTTTTTTTTTAGACATGTTGAGGTTGACTCTTGCAGTTTAAAAAAATAAGTGTATTGTGCTTTTGATGAAGACAAGTGCAGTAGACAGGGAGTGATAAGATTTGTAATTCCCCATGTTCTTACTGACTCAGTGAATTTTAGTGATTTATAAAGAATTTCTTCTGTTGTGTATTCTGGGTATTTTTCATTCTCATTGGAAGGGCTCATTTTTGTGTATTACAACTTTAACTGCACTTTCTTCTTTTACTCTTGTTCCTTGTTTCTGTGTATTTGTCAGTCCATAGCCTTGTTTAGTATGCTGTTTATTTTCTTCAACCTCATTCCTTTCAAGGGTACGAAAGATAGTGTTACAAATGTTGATGACAATGTTTTGTGGGCTCCATCTTCATTTGCAATTCATATTTCTAAGCTGTTTGTTGTGTTTTATTTCTTTATAACAGGAAGTATTTGGTGCTGTACCATTCTATTCCCTCTCCAGTTTTCTTGTTCTTTCTTTATCCTTTGAGGATGCCTTGGACAGTCATGGTGTTAGTGGCATAATTTATCTCTTTTTCCTCAGAGACAGCATATATATCTTAGTTAAGTACTGAGATGTGCATTATCTAGTTTGCATGAAAGTTGTACTTTGATTTGCATGCGTGCATATGTGCGATACAGTATTTGCATTATGGTTTCATCATTATTTATCTGTGGCTTCCTAGGGATAGACAGTGTAGAAAATTTTCATTCTGTGTCTAAATAATTTTACAGAGTCTCCACATGTATTTTTGCCAGCTGCTTACAGATTTTTCTGTGAGTTTGGGGAAGAGCACTGGTAAAGGTGTTTTGTTTGGGGTGGGTTTGCTGTAGCACTGCAACATCTGACAATAATAGCGGGGCTGTTAGGATGTGTGAAATGGTACTGGGTTGGTTTTTCTTATCCTGGTACCATAGGTACCATAATTTTCTTGAGTCAAAAATAGATTAGAGCAATACCTAATGGGTAAAAGCAACACAGCAAAATATGTTCTATAAGTCTGGTTGTCATAAAAGATAGTATCAGCCTCACACAACATCAGCTGGAGTGATGATTTTGTGTGGGTACTTTTCCTTTTTTAGAAGATGAAAAAGGAAACTACTGTGACTTTTGGTTTTTATTTTATTCTTAGTCGCCTTACAAGGAGAATTCATCTTATTTAGCATATTATTCTACAATAATCTGTAATTTTTCTCATGTTGCAGTCGTTCTTCAGCAAACTAGTAGGTGGAAAATTATATGAGAGCTTGAAAATGTGATACATATTTCTGTTTTATCACCACATCTTCCTTCAGATGCAAGTCCACTTTTTGAATAAGAATCCAGGGTCAGTCGGGAGAAAAGGGCTTTGTTTATGGTCTGTTGTTACTTAATTTGTATTTAGTTCTACTTCTTTACTTTTACTTTGTTCTTCTGTTTCATCTTTTGCATGAGATGTCCAGAAGTGGGTTCTTTATCATGTTTTGAACATGTATGCTTGGGAAAGTTTGAAGTGTACTTACATGTTTTCCAGCTTTTAAAACATAGGGGGTTTCAGATGAGATGATGATGTTTGATATTAAGATATAGTGTGTAAACTAATGATATTATGAAGAACAAGGCTTGTGATTCCTTTGTATTACCTAGTTGATAAACTGAGAAATGTAAGTGTGTGTATTTAGATGAAGGAGCCATAAATCAGATTAATAAGCAATACTGGAGATGGAGGATTAGCCTTCCTAAACACCGGGAGAGTTTATCATTCTCTGCTTTCAGAGTGAGAAGGCTACATGGGCAGCAGCAAGGGCATCTGTGAGAGGCAGTCCCAGGGCCCTGCTGGCACAAGTGTTTCTTCCTCATGGAGAAGCTGCATTGTGGGGGCTGACCATTAAATAAATTAGGCTGTCTACTGCCCTTTCTTCATTAATGTTAAAGTGAGTTTGCGTCAACGAAGTGTGACAGCTTGGCAGCTCTAGAGACTGACAGTCTCTCTCAATTGACAGAACTGACTCCAGGTTAATACTGGAATTGTTTCACTTGCTAAACTTGGTCATATCCCTCTTTTCTTCGGATATCAAGATACCACAGCAGTGAAAACCGTTAGAAATATACTCATGTTCAGTGGGAAGCCGGCTGAGACAACCAAATAATTTCCCGTCTTACTGTAGTCTTCTAATAATTGCAGTAGTGAACATTGGACTAAGCTGTGTTTATACAGGAGATCTAAAGGTAAAAGGCTTCCTGTTTTATTTCAGTGCTCCTAATTTTCCCACCTTTTGGAAGTAACTCCTCCCCCCTGAAGTATATATTATTATAATTTTATAATAATAAGCTCTGAAAAGGTCATTAATAAGAATCAGAAAACATGGACAAGCAAAGTGAAAAAGTGTGAATGCTATTTTATGTTTTTCTCAAGTTCTGTAAAAGTGGAAGTAATGCCATTGCTAGTCTACAAGGAATTACTTTTGTCACCTTTTAGATTATAAACCAACATAGTACAGAGTTCCTACCACCTTTTTATTGCCTTATCCTATAAATGGTGTAATTTTTAATAATGATTGCATCTTTCAGCAATATATAGATCTTAATTATCTCCTGAATGCCTTTTGCAGATTAAGGCTCAAATATTTACCAAAGGAGTTTTTGTTACTTCAAATAAGAATTGTCAAGGAATTCTAATTAATAGAATTTCTTTTGATGGCAGTGTTTTGATAGATAGGTTTAAATAAAAACAAAAAACATATTTCTGTCTTTACTGATTAAGTGTTAAAAGTCTTATTTCTATTCAAATATGTACATTGAAGAGGAAAGAGTAAAGGGATGCCACCAACCTGAAGACAGTGGGCATTTTTAAATTCTGAAAGAAATATGATGTACCAAGCTGTTGAACCAAACTATTTGCTCATATTAATGCCACTGTCACACAGACCAGGGTGTAGCTTTGTACACAACTGTTTTATAGCAGTGTGTGTGACTCAGGAGAGCTGGATCCTGCCTCAACATACGATAATGTACAAGAACAGGAAGTTCCAGGTGATGAGTAGACTGTCTGTTCAGAAATGAGCAATAAAAACAGCAAAAAAAGAGAATTTCAAATAATATTTTAAAAGAGAAAACACTGTTGATGTTTTAAAAAATTATGCATGAATTAGCCTGAAAAAGAATTGTGATTTGTGAGATAAAACTGTCCTTTAACCAAAATTGCAAGCTGAGTAGATATGGTGCTGTTCTGTTGTCTTTTCTGAAGATAAATGATCAAAAAACCCCCAGTGCTGCACTACAAGGTGTGTGTGGCGTACAGTTTAAGATTAGAGGTGTATCTGTATTCTGTCATTGCTCTTTGTGTAAGTGTCTGTTTGCCCCTTGTTGAATATCTCTTACTTTGATGCAAATCACAGTTGCAAGGCATCTGATCTTCTTTCCTTTTAGTTTAACAATAATGTACAATTTTTTTTTTTTCCATTTCTGAGCTTGCTTTCTTCTTTTATGGAAGAGGTACATCATTAGTTTCTACATTAAATTTTTGAAGATATTTTATGGAAGCCATCTGGGTAATAGTAAATTTTACTTGATCTATTTTTGAATGGAAAATATTTTTTGTATCAGATTTTTTATGTAGATTTACTCTTTCTTTTGTGCTGTATTTTGATATTTTAAATAACTGCAGGAAGCGAAAGGCACATAGGTTTAGGATAGATTGAAAAACAAAAAAACCCCTTAGTCATACTAATGAGGATAGTCATACTAAAGAGAAAGCTCCAGGGAGATCTCATAGCGGCCTTCCAGTACCTGAAGGGGCCTACAAGAAAGCTGGGGAGGGACTTTTCATAAGGGCTACTAATGACAAGACAAGGGGAAATGGGTTTAAACTGAAAGAGGGCAGGTTTAGATTAGATATTAGGAAGAAGTTCTTTACTGTAAGGGTGGTCAGACACTGGAACAGGTTGCCCAAGGAAGTTGTGGATGCCCCCTCCCTGGAAGTGTTTAAGGCCAGGCTGGATGAGGCTTTGAGCAACCTGGTCTAGTGGAAGGTGTCCCTGCTGAAGGCGGGGGGATTGGAACTAGATGACCTTTGAGGTCCCTTCCAATCCAAACCATTCTATGATTCTATGATTTTAATATTTTAATTAATCCAAATATAATTTGTATGCTGAAGTAGTTTGCTTCTGTTGTCAAAAAAAATGTGGTTGACATGCAAATTATTATCTGGCTTACCTTAGCTTTGGACACTCCTGATACTTCATTATGGAGCGTAAGACTCACTGGACTGAAAACTTGGAGACCAAAATACAGTATGAGTTTACACATTAATGCCTAAACTCTTTCAGTATAAATTTAAATATAACTCTTGGCTCATGGAGATTGATTTCACACACACTGCCTGTCCAAGCTGAAGTGAAGGCATATTCAGTGCAAGTTCTTTGAGTTTTAACATTCCTGAAAAATAGTTTCCAGGTATTGGGGAAAAAAGTTGTGACATACAGAGGCTTTGAAAACTGAGGTTTTCTGAGGTCTGGCAACAGTGGCTAAGTGTATGCTAAGTACTAGATTAGCTGCAATTGCCTCAGTTTTTTCAGACCAGTTATTCTGAATAAATGAGCATAGTGTTCAGCTGACAATTGCAGAAGATGAGAGAAATCCATATGAATAATGGTACTGCGTTCTCTGCTCTAGCTATTTTTTTATAAAAAAATAAGTGTTTAAATCTGCCCCTTACCACCCCCACCTCTGGGGGGCAGAAGGTAAAAAACAAAATAGTTTTTGGGGGTGTTTGAAGTGGATGTTGTCTTTTTTTCTGCAGCAGAATCACTCTTTTACCTAGTTCTCCTTTTTGGATTAGGACCTCTCATTTAAAAAAAAAAAAATCATATTCATTTGTCAAAAGAGACTATCTAGACTTGGCTCTTGCCTAGTACAATGCTCGTTATAAACTGGACATGATTGGCAACTGCTCTTGAAAGCAGAAGGTGGAATGGAGTAGGGCAGAAAAATGCTAATTCAAATAGCTAAGGAAAAGTGGAAAGTGACAAAGTGTCTATGAGGGAGTAGCTTTTTATTTTATCCTCATACTTTGCAAATAAGGCTTGGTCACAGATGCTATTACAGATGTTTTCAATGTTTTCACTTTGCTAAATAAATGTTGCATTGTAAATTGCATCAGTGTGACGTATTCAGTTTGCCACAACCAAACCTAAGCATTTTAACGCAGCAAGAGTTGTCTTTCCATGTCTTTCTCCATGTGATCTAGTGTTAAATGGATGTTACAGTACTTACTGATCAGTTAGATGAGGGCAGTTTAACTTCAGGGTGACAGCTTTATCCAGCTTGTGATATTCTTCAGCTTAGTGGTTTCACTGACAGTTCCTCTTGACAGGAGGAAGAAGCTTACTCTAAGATTTATGTCCTCTTTTCATGTGAGCAAGGTGGTAGTGTCCCAATCTTTAATTACCTACTAGTTTGTGGGCAGAAGAGGATATGTGGCTCTTGGAAACATACACTGTCTGAGCAGTTGTTCAAAGACTCCTCCAAGAAGAACGTAGCAAGCAGGCTGGAGGTGTGACACAGCCAGAATCCAACCTTTGGGAAAGTTCTGAGCTGTATTATGATTCTCAAGTAAGGATCTCTTCAGGGGAAATCATACTAGTGATTCTTTTAAGTTGCTAGTTCTAATGAGATGTCACACACAAAATCTAAAGGAACTTCTTTACAAGGTTTATCCAAGGAGATGGAGAAATTTTTAATGTTAATGTATCTGCAGTCATTGCCAGCTGAAATCCTAGTAAAGACTGAAGTCTTTGTTCTTGCGAGATCTTGTTTTGCATCTTCAAGTGCAAACTGTGTCTGTAATTGCAGGCACATTTTACCTATGAAGGAACAAGAAATTTAACAGAAGATGAGAGGGATTCTGAAGAGATCCACAGTAGAGAAGATTCTTGAAAGTCTTGCCTAGAAATTTGAGATTGATGCAGTGGAAAAGGCAGCAAAAGCTCCGAAGAGTGCATGAGTGGTGTGGTCAGATCAGGCCATCCACAGCTGCACTGAGGCCTGAATGTGCTTCCTTGCAAGAGCGTTCAGTGCCTGTCAGTCAGCAGGTGCAGTTATTAGAAAAATGCTGTATGTCTTTCTGTGTCTTTATGGTGAGAATCAGGGTGATATAAGGCACAGTCTAGTACTTGTGTGTAGAGGAGTCCTTAATCTCTCTGGATGAGATGTATGTAGCCTGGTTCTGAAGCCTATCTTTGAAGACACTGGAGGGAAAAAAGGAATATGTTAGAGGGGTCCTTTTCATCCTAAGGTAGATCTTCTAAACTGCTGCTTATCAGTCACTTTTTAGACCTGCCTGTTTTTTGCCTGGGTACAAACTGACTATAGCTAAGGCTTGGAGAGCTTCCACCTTAGATACTCAGAGCACCTAAGGCAAACCATGATGCAGTGATTATAGGTGATATTTTCTATACACAGAAATGATAGACTGTTTCACCTCGTGTAGTTTCCTGAACACCAGTCCACCAGAAGGTGAGTACCAATGTGTGGTGTAGGCACAGCTTTCTTTTACTGAGGATTAAAGACCTGGGTTTGAAAAAGAAAGGCAAACATCAGTGTTACAGGCTACTGTTAGTTCTGTCTCTCTATATTATGCACGATAAGGATGAAAAATATAGTTAGTATAGTTTTTAATAATACAACATGCATCAGCTTTTTGTCAACCTGAAATAAATATGGTGAAGTTAAAAAAATAAATGGAATGCATGAATAAGTAGATATGTCAGTTAAACCTAAATGTGCTCAACTTAGATATCCTTAGTATGCTCAAGGCATGGAAATTATTCTTCTGCACACAACTGCAAACAGAAAATTTGTAGTATGTTTTAATGTGCAATGTGATAACATTATCGTTTCTGCAGCTTCTCTGTTCAATTTGTCAGCCTTAGTTTCCCTCACTCAGACAGAGGCTTGTGTAAACACAGCACATATTGCTTCAAGAGACGTGCTGTGTGCATGAATTCAGTCGTATTTCCTTACTTTATTGATCAAAATAACTTTACTGTTTGATATTCCTGTTAATCGTGTAGAGCCAAGATGGCAAGGAAAGTGTGGGCTGTGTTCTTTCTTGCTCATCATTTGAATCACCTTCTGAATTAAACATATGCAAACTTACCTGCAGGACAGGAGCATTGTGAAAAGTCTCATTTGCCATATTCAGTTGCTAGTGAAGGAAACAATGCTGCTAATTTGAATTCTTGAACTTCAGGTTGGGTTTGCTGGACTAGCAGTTGTACCAAAGAAAGAGAAAATATACTTATTTTAAAGGGCGTTGGTATAAGTCAGTACAAGCTGACTGTGAATAAATGTTTGTAATCCAACTCAGAGTGACAAGGAAAATAGGAGAGACACATCTATTACACTCTCGGCAGCAGCTTCTTGAGCATGTTGGCTTTCATGCTGTGTAGGAAGCCATGCAAGTTGTCCACAAGCATAACTTTAACTCAGGTATTTCAGAAGCCATTGTTTTTCATACAGGGAGTTGGTGTTTGTGGCAGCCTAAACTCTGCAATGTGCCATTGGGGTTTTTTGGCATTTTAGCTTTTTCCCTTTGTATGAGAATTTGTTAGTCAAAAAGACTGTTTGGATAAGCTGCTTGTGGTTCTAGTGGGTGTTTTCATTGTGCATGGTCTCTGTCCTTCATGCCATGCTAATTATTGGATTCTTAAAAAAAAATTAAAAACAGAGCAGCAAATGTAGACTTGCATATTAGCTTCTGCCTGAAGATGCAGGCAATGCTGAGCCAGCATCTTTAGAGAAGAGTGTGAACAAAAGTGTGAAACAGCTAACATGGCTGTATACACATAAGACACAGATTTCTAGTTTTGTTTGAAAAGAAAGCAGTAATAAGCATTTTGTCCAAGTGTTGAAGGATCTTTGTTTTACAAATATGCAGAGAACTCAAGGGCATTGAGTCTAAATTACTTACTTGTGGACTGCACTTTTGGGGAAGGGTTTTGTGGAATTAGCCCTACATTTCAGTGTCGGCTGTAAAGCCTAACCCTACACTTTGGGAAAGGAGGAGCTAAGGTGACTTGCATGTAACTGAAAGGCTTCCATGTTACTCTTTTTGATGACTTTGGAAACAGGTTGGCTTGGGAAAAGCAGCAAATTATTCAGATGTCAGAGTTTCAGCAAACAATAGGGAAATTGCATTTGCTTAGTACATTACATGTGCTGTTCAGCTTTTGGACTGGTGTCTAATATTACGTAAGGCAGAGATTGGCAGCTTTTCAGGAGCGAGGTGCCAGATTGTATTTTTCTTTCACAAATTAGAGGTTAAGAACGCTGGTTGAAAACATTCAAACGCGCTGTCAGGCGGTGTTTGGAAACGGCTGGCTGTCAGGCAGGCAAGATGCCACCCAGCAGCCGGCGTGGGACCGTTTTGAGGGGCAAAGCTCCCTGTCTTGGCGCTGCCAGAGCCGGGAGTGCTCTCAGGACACCAAGGCTCTCGGTGCTCCGACCGTGCCAGTGATGCCAGTGTTGTGTGCCTTTGGAAATATACCCACCTCTTCCTTTGCCATGTATGCCAGTGGCTGGAAACTGCAGGCCCAGGAGGAAACTCTGCCCCATGCATCTAAAATTGTCTGTTGTAATTGCTATTAGTGTGAAGTTTGGCATAATGTACGAGGTTGGCTTAATGTGACTCTGCAGAGATGTTTTTGTAACAGATACTTTGGAGGCTGGATGGTTGCTGTGGAACCAGAGCTAATGAATTGACCAGTAATGTCCTCTTCTACATTCTAATTTTCTAAAATAGGGATGAGCATGAGCAGGTTCTTGGTGCAAGTCTCGAAGAAATAATATGTCACACCTCTGACCATATGCCAAAAGATGCTCCTTGTGAAGTCTTGTGGGATATTGTAATGTCTGTATTGGTTTTGCAGGCTATATTAATCAAGAAGTAATATAGGATAGCGTAGGATAGTAACCTGTAGGCTTACTTTAGAATCTAACCTTTGACAAAGAGCTCTATCAGTTTTATATGCTTAGTAACACTTGGGAGTACTAATTACCAGGTAATGTGGAGCCATGCCTGAACAGTGAGCAATGCTGTATTTTTTTTCAAACCCAGTGCGAGTGTGCGTGAGTTGGCCTCTTATTTTGTGGCATCATTCATACAAACGCGCTGGTGTTGTGTCTAGTGTAAGGTGTTTCAAGACGATGCCTGTCAACGCTTGTGTCAGAAAGTGTAGCAGGTTCAGAAAGCAACAGTCTGATTACAGGCAGCTGCCTCTTGCCTTTAGGACAAGGCTTATTGTTAAATCAAAAGCTTTCAGATGTAATTATGGCATGGGACAGTTACTGCGTAGATGTTCCCAGAGCACCGCCTCTGCAACCTGTCAACATGTGGGCCGTGGTGTCTTCCATGGTCATATGACAGCTAGATCAATTTTCTTATTTAGAAAGTATAAATAGTTTCTACATAGAAAAACTTATGATTAAAATATCTAAGTTGTTTCTATCATTTCTCAATGATTTTGGTCATTGCACAATAGAAAAAAACTTGGATTATTTTCTTCCTTAAAAAAACCAAAAAACATATAGATGTGTGACTACTTTGAATTTAGTAGCATGTACTAAGTAGTCAGAATATTTAACAGTGTAATTAATAATGCCCATTTTAATGGTATTTCATGTTTTGTTTTGCCAGGAGCTGTGATCATCTCTACTCCTCAAGATGTGGCTTTATTGGATGCACGCAAAGGAGCTGAAATGTTTAGAAAAGTCCACGTACCTGTAAGCCTCTACTTTAAAAATACCAGTAGATTGTTTTTCCAAAATGTAAAAAAAAAAAATCCATATGCTTCAATAGTTGAACAAACCATTCAGGAGTTACTTGAATTTCATAATTTTTTGTTACAAAAAAAGAGGATTATATCTATCAGGAGCTTGCTTTAACAGAAATGAAAGAATTGTTTGAGGCTGAGGTCATAATAGTACTTGATTTCTTTTACATCAGTTTGTTTAATCACCTGTAATGGATCAGACAGCTAAACAGAGCATCTTATGAAGTAATGTGTCCTTTCCCATTATACTGTCTTACTATATCCTCATTATTTGTCCTTTTCAGCACTGTGTGTGTTGGAGCTTAAAATCTAAAATTTATTGAAATGTGAAAAAATCGGAGGAACTTCAGGTTTTGGGGAGAGAGGCACACATGTACATAATTGTCACTTTGCCATTTGAAGGGGTCCGTGACTGTCTTGACCCGTAGAAGGATGTCTATATCACTTTGGTTTTCATGAGGTTTATAGCTTATATGGTAGCTTGCTTGTTTGGGAAATGCAAAATTTAAAAATATCCACAATATTCATATGAATTGGGAGAAAATATTAAACAGGGTGACATCTTTGACTCGGTATTTTCTGTGTCTGTTACGAGTTGCTAAGTAACTGAATGTTATACTCTAGAGTATGTTCGTGGAAAGATTCATTTTTCATTTGAAATGTGCAGTTGATGAGAAAATATAAACTGAAATGCTTCCTTATCTTAAACAATAAAGAAAAAAAGCTGTTTACTATACTTGAAAAAAGATGTTTTCTTGCTTACGTGTGTGAAGCTTACTTCTGTTCTTTATTAAGAAAGGAAATTTCTTTCATAGCTAGTGCTTTGTTAATTTAAAAAATGCAACAGAAACCTTGAAGTGACTGCTTTCCCTTTTTGTTTTAAATTACAGAATAGCTTAACAAAAGAAATACATTGATAAATTCCTTATTGTTCACTATTCCTTAAGCATATTTGCACCTAAATAAAAGTGTAGTAGCATTTATCATTTGCCACTAGAAGAAAAACAAATATATATATATATATATATAACAGAAGAATAACATAGGGAACGTTTCATTTTGATTTTATGTTTGGGTCTGCTAAAATTATGCAAAATTATTTTCTTCAAATAAAATTGTGTTCAAGTTAGTACTTTGCTAAAATTTCCTTTTGATTCAATGAGAAATTATCAAGATTTCTTCTGTTTTGTTCAATGTTCTTTGAAGAGAATGGCCTCGAAATCATGCGTTCTAGGATAGGCTTGGCTGCTATTACTTTGACTAGTGGTAGATAAGATATTAAATATGAATCTGTTTTGATTTGTTGAATTTTCTGATCTTCCTAAATCAAATGAAAAGTCACAATGAAGCTGTCATGCCAGATGCTGAGTTTGAATACACTTGAACCAGTCATCAGGTCTTACCTTTTTTATGGTGCTGCTTCATTTTATTCCAACCCTGTGTGTACCTCAGTATAGATGTGTCTTAAAGCAGCTCCTGCCCATGTGTTACATTTCAAAGTGTCAGCTAAATCTGAGGATCTAAGGAAAGTTTAGTTATGTAATTTTTGATGGACAACTTCAAACCCGAGGTTTACATCAATGAGGTGGAATCTGTGGGATTGTGCTAAAATTGCATATCCTGATTATAAAATTGACCGATCTTTAAAAATCTAATCTTAAAAAATCTTTAATCTGACCTTTGAAAAAGTGCTTGCAACAAGTTGGCTTTTCAAAGAAGCAAAGAGTCTATAGGTTGCTGAGCTCAGAGTCTTTGAGTATGCTTGCTTATATTTAATGAACTGGAGTCCCTCCCTTGTCCATGTAGGCATACACATGCACCACCTTCCCCTCACCCCATTAGTTACCAAAGGCTCAAATGACACATACAGTGTTATCACAGTAAAGTCACAATTGTTGACATTGTTTGTCCTTTACTGCATTGAATTTAGAGTAGAATGACTGTAGGAACTGGTGAAGAGCTGGCAGTGAGAGTCAGCGTTGGAACCAGGATTACAATGCAAAAGTCTTATTTTCAGTCTTAGGAGATAATCATTAGAAGTGGAGTGCCATCTCTGGTGCAGTGGAATACACCTGGTAAGGAAGGAGTTTGCAAAGTGATGCTGACTCCTATCACAAGAAGTTTCAAGATTCTTTCCCATTATGTGAGTTTGACCATCATTTTTGTGCAGCCCAGAGGCTTGCTCTGGGCAAGTGACAAAAAAAAGTCAGTAACGTTGAGTATTTAGGAAAAAAAATGCCGATTTTCACCTGCTAAAGTTGAGTTCAGTTCAGTATGGTTTATCTTATCAGTCATATTCCTGAAAGAAAAAGACGGGGTTTTAGTTAAAACTGCAACTTTTCTGGTAGTTTCCTTGAATTGGAAGATTATGCTATGGTTTTCACAGGTTTAAAAAAAAAAAAAGCTTGTGTAAACTCAGCTATGTATTTCTTTCTGAGATGGACTAAAATTGTTTATTTGGCTATGTACTTACTGGTATTTCTGTAGCATCCAGAGTACTTAGCCAAGACTTCATATTGGGAGTGGAATTTAGAGCCAAAAATTGTTTGTTACAAGATGAAATTTAGGAAGACAGAAATATTACTGTGCACGTTTACTTGAAACACTAAAACTGACTGACTGGTGGTTACGTAGGAAGTCAATGGCAAGACTGCAGGACTGTAACCCTGATCACTTCAGCCCTTGTCAGACTGGAGTCAGACCTCAGCGGCATCCATCCTTAAGTGCAGGGAATTACTTAAGTGGATTTCTCAGGAATTGTCTCCTTGTGTAAAGACAGAGGGCTTTTGTTTCCTCACTGCATTTTCTTTTAACTTAGAAGGTAGTATATTTGGATTTTGGCATGAACTGTTGTGTAACCAAAAGGTTAATTAAGCATAAGAAATATATAAACATTCAGAAACAGTGTGTGTGCAGGTAATTCGTAATGAAAGGTTTCTTCATTTCTTGTTTTTTCTTGATAGATGTTTCTTCACTGTTTAAAATAACTGTTTGACTAAATGAAATTAAGTTCTGTGCATTATAACTGCCCTCTCCTCCGCTACCATAGGTTAGCTCCTGTATTGCGGTGCAGCTCATCATACTAGTTTTCTTGTCATCAGCGAGCCAAGATTGCTGAGAAGTGTACAGGGAAAGGAGCTCACTAAGGAGTAGAAGACAATTCACATATACTTGTGGGATAGTTTGTGGAGACAGTAACAGCTGCTTTGAAGCTTTTCCAGATCTATTATTTGAACATGGAAATGAGAGTTGTTACTGACTTCATTAGCAAGACCTATTGCTTTGTAGATTTAAAAGCTCTGAAGATCATAGTGGACTCTCTTCCTCCTGTAAATGTGTCTGCAGAAATATGCATGTTAAAAATACACTTCGGCACTAAAGTTGTGTATGTTTGCACAGATTCTGTATTAAACTGGGTGTTTGTAATTGGAAACTTAATATTAAAAAAACCCCTTTTCATATTCCAGAAGAATAATTTATATATTAAAAACTATGTAGTACTCATTGGCTGACAAATAGTAGCAACACTGAAAAACCAAAAATGGTTTTGTATGCGGAAATGTCGTTTGTTTTTAGTAAGATCTGTTGAAGTGAAAACAAAAAAGTGTAGTGAATAAGACCTCCAAAACTGATGCAGCACTGGGGATATAGCATATCTCAGCATTTGCATTAACTGTGGTAGAAGGACTTCTTAGTTTTTAGGTTATCAAACAATTAACAAAACAGCTGTAATAGTTCTTAACTAGTCACAAAACAATAGTAGACTACATAAATTTTTCTTTGATTGTGAATTTGCCGAATCATAAATGTTGTAGGACTACTTTGAGGAGAACATAAAGTTCAAACCCCCAGATACCTGAAGATGGATTAATTAATTTAAAGTATAAATGTCAAGTTCTCTTTTTTCCCTGTGCTGCAGAAAACGGCTTCCCTGTATCCTAGTTAAAATACTGTTTTTCTTTTGTGAAATAATAATCCTTCCAGTATTCTCCAGTTTATCAACATAGTGAAAATTCCATAACTTTAATTTAAGGAGAGCAGGATGAATGCCTGCTCAGAGGTCATCAGTAGAGGACTGTGGCTGTAGAAAGCCCTTTTTACCATCCCTGCACCTTGTACACTTGGACATGTAGTATTTTATGTCTCTCTTCATTTGAGAACTGTATGAGAAAATTGCCTGTAATAATGTGCCAGTAAATAGAAACTTGTTCCTCTTGCTCCTCTGGCAGTCCCCAGGAGAGAGTAGAAAATCCGGAAAGTTTGTGGTGTTAAATTGAAAGTAGGCAATCTTTTTGTTGTTGTTGTTTTGTTTTGTTACTGTTTCTTAAAATGTTCCTTGCTTTAAACCCTCTGAAAGTTTTATATAAGTAAAGGAAGATTTCTTAGTGTGAAGTGCATTATGGTGATATAGAAAAAACAGCTGATTATCTTTTGATTGTTTTTAGCTTAGTTATAAGGAGTTTTTTATTAAGGTATTGTAAATAACATGCTTTTTTATTTTCAGTTTTGGTGCCAAAAGTTGTACATTCACTTCTAATTAAATAACTTAATATTTCTTGGTTGCATTGAACACTGGGATATCCTTTTAGTTGTCTCATTAGCATAGTGGATATGTTACTCCTGTAATAACTAGGCCAGCTTGTTCCAGCACAAAACTAGAATGCTCAGGGAAATTTAAAAGTACAAAATGCTACAAAGTCAATAACAGCTTTTTGTACTTGAAGATACATATTCACATTTGTAAAACTAGTCTATAGTGTGTGTGACGTATCTAGATAACATATAAATCTTAAAGTAAAATATTGTAACATGGAACCTCTTAAAGCAAGTCTTCTCTTGATTAGGAGATGGGTAGAAGCTTTCACCCTGTAGTATTTGAATGCTGTTTTCATCACTTTTGAGAAAGTCTCTGCCCCAATGAACAGTTTTGTATACCAGGTGAATAAAATGAGATCAATATTATCATTAGCATTATTGTACATGGTGAAAGATTATTTTTGTTGTGCATGATTTAGCAAATTTTCATTTTGACATATTTTGCAAGGATAATGTTGAACACCTGGCATCAGCAGAAAGGTACCAAATTTGTGTGTATTAGACTTCTGTGCTGTGGTTTTTGCCACTTAGTTTCACGTAATTATTTCTTTTGTTTGATCTTTAAAACATGTTTCTGCTCTTCAGAAGAATAGCAAATCTGGTTCTTTTTGAAAACATCTCCCTACAGGATAACTTACGAAAATATCTTAAAAGCATGTCTGATTGTGTCATTTCTTGTAATGGTATGTTTTTATTTTGTGTTTCCTGAAACTGCAAATTACAAAGCTATAAAACACAACGCAAAAATTCTTCCAGTATTCAGAGTTAAAAAACGCAATACTGGCAGGGAGAATTCTTGGAAAGATAGGCCTGCACAAGAGGTACTTTTTGTTATGAAAAAAATTGTTAATCTTTGAGAGGTATAAATGTGAAAAACTTGAAGTAATGCACAAATAATAGTGCAACTGAGACGTCTCATACGAGCTGATAATGATAATGAGTCTGATATTACAGCTGCTTCTTATTATAAATGAGTACTCCGTCGATTTTATGTTGATAATCTCTTCTTTACTGTCAGAGATGAATAATGGAAATACTGATGCTTGAATCCAAGGTTTGAACATTCCTTTCTTTTACTTTAACAGGTTTTAGGACTGGTTCAAAATATGAGTGTTTTCCAGTGTCCCAAATGTAAGCACGAGACACACATTTTCGGAGCTGATGGTGTAAGAGATTTAGCAAAAACCCTTGGATTGGATATTCTAGGTAAGGATATAGAAGTGGTTTTATTTTTGTAGAAAAATGTAATAGCGTGTGTGAGGGAAGCATGAACTGAAGTATGGAACTGCATAATCCTAGATTACTCTATATTCACACAGTGTTCAGATATAATAGAACTAATAATTTAAGTAGTTGAATGTCACAGTTTTTGTATGCTCTGTTCATTATCAAGATCATTCTTGTAAATGGAATGTGGACTGGATGTGAAAATTCTTGAATTGTATCGTAAATCTCTTTTGATTTATAAACAATCCAGAACATGAATTGTTTTGATATCCAAGTGTTCTATTGCCTGAAATTAATTATGTTATTGATCATACAATAATTTTTACAAATAACCAAGAATTCTGTTTGGTCTTGTAAATAGACCTAAACTCTGTCCAGTAATGTCAATAGAAGTTTTCTCATTTATTTAAATGAAATGAGTTGTTATATATTGAAATGAATATGGTAATTTGAAATGCAGTCCCTTAATGCAGTTGTTTTTATGGCTCTATGGAGATATCTTGACTCCTATATGGAAGCAAACAGACTGTAATGATTGTACTTAAGTGTTGAGATCAAAAGAATACGCTGAATTGCAAAATGTTTCAAAAGAAAATTTATAGAAAACAAAATTTAACCATGATTAAACAATCTGTCATGCCTGTAAGCTAAAATATACATTGATCTTTAAAATATACATTGCCTTTTTAAAAAGGCATATTTCAACCTGTGCTGTCAGTAAAAAAAAATTACAGAATATAACACAGCATAATTAAGTTGGTAAATGGGATAATTGCATGTGCTAATGATGTGTTTCCATGTATTACTATAATTATCTCAATGATTTTCCATAGCAATTTCATTAAAAAGAACCAGGAAGCTCACTTAGAAAGATCAACACAGAAACATCAAGGTCTGACATAGACTTAAGATAGCAAGGCAACACATAATTAAAGACATGCTTTTGGGCTATCTTTTAGTTTTCTGAATATATAATGAGTTGTGATCAGAGCCCAAGGGGACTCCTACAGCCCTGGGTTATGTGGATGGATGCAAATCCTCTGCAAGCAGTTGAATCAAACATGAATTTAGATACACAGGCACAAATGATGTGCCGAGCTGTTGGTCCCATAGGTGGTTTTTGTTATTCCCTAAGAGGGCAGAACTGATTGTAATTGTATTTAATTAGGAGTGATGTGAGAGATTTTACAGGTTTAGCAGGAGATGGATGAGATGTATGAAGAAAAAGAGTGAAGTTTATCTTCAAACTGTCAGCGAAAGACCAGATTAAGAATAATGCCCCAAGGGTTAAATTTAGAATTACAGTACTTGATCTGATTAGTGCACTCCTCCTTCTAGGGGTGACGATTATATAATAATACCATATGGTATTATAAGAATTACCGCTTACAGATTTTACGTTCATCTATCCCAAATGGAAGTTTTATTACAGTGTTATTTGAATTCTGCCCAAAGGCCTTGAGAATTTTCTTTTCTTTATTTTTTAATATATATATAAAGTAGATATTTAAAATTAGTATTTCTGAATTTATTTTGCTTGTGTTCTGTAACACACAGTGCAAACTTCTGTTTGTTCAACTAAGCACCTAAGCATCTTGTGAAACTTGACAAGGTTTTAGTTTCCATGATAACATCTGACAAATTCTACAAGCTAACAATGTGCAGGATAGAAAAGTATTTTCCTTTTATTTGCTCAGAATCGGCTGCCTTTAGTATTACTGAACGCCTCCTTTATTTTTGTTTATGACAGAAGACAATTAGCAGTTGCCAGTACACCTTTGAGTGTAGTTCATTATTCCATATACTTCTGATAGTCTTGTCTTTTTATTGTTCCCTAAAGGAAAGCATGGCAAAGTTTGTGAGAAAGAGTTTGTGCTGCTGATTGTTTCTCTCCCTGTCATGAGATTCCCCTATTTTGCTTTCTTTTTTTTTTTTTTTTAAGTTTGGTGACCATAACTGTTACTAGAAAGCTGTACCATCGACATACATAATACTGAGACACCAATTTCTGTACACTCCAGCCTGACTGTTGGACTTCCTAACTTTTTAAATTGTATCTGCTGATAGAACCAGCAACAATGCCTCTCAGATTTTTAAGATCTTTGTTGTTTTTACTTCCTGCAATAAATTGAAATTATTTTCAGCACTTACCCTTCCGTTGCAGTCAGCAATAACTGTTAGTATCAGAAAAATGTATGATGGCAAGTTCCCATCACATTCTGTAGTGAAGAATTGTGCAAAAACTTCATCTTCCTCAAGCTCTTTCTCATCCAAGCAGCTGTGCAGATGCTTTTGCTGTCTTTATGCTTCTGCTTAATTTATAATGTTTTGGGTTGGTTTTTTTTTTTTTAAAAAAAAAGACTGCATTTTGCTTTGTCTTCTGACTTGTACTGTTATGCTTCTGTAGTACCAGCACATCTCTGTAAGTATAAGGAAGAGAGAGGCTGCCATTTTGTCTGAGCTTGTTATTGAGCTGATAGCGAAGAAGTATTTTTTCATTAAAAAACATCCTTGGGGAAAGAAAAAAAAGTGAAGATTAGTCTCTGCATAAAATAATGGTAGGAAGTAACTTCATAAATCTTATGAAGTTACTATTACTCCATGAAAAATGTTTAAGGTTAAAAAAACTTTGAAAGGATTCCCTAAATATTTTTTTAATTAATAAATGAACAGACTTTTGTGCCTAAAGAAATTTACTCATGACTGAAACAAATAAACAATTACATTTGAAGGAAATGGGCTGTGATCACTGTAAATAACAAATTGCAGTTCTTCAAAGATTCAACTTACTAATCATGGAGCCACAGCTTTTGTGTTTGCTATTTGTTTGGTTTTTTGTTTGTATTCCTGCTTGCTTTTGGTTCTGGTTTTTTATCTCATAAGCTGTGTCAATTTTAATACATTTTTAAAAATGTTTTTTTCTTTTTCTGACTACATTAAACTTCAGTAATTTACACTGTCCTTGGTTTGGATTAAATAAATGTTGCTGAAGTGTATGAATTAAACTGATACAGTTTCTGAGACCAGTCAAGAACTAAGGTAGGCTGTTCTGTCTACATCCATCTATGATGTAAAATGTAGCTGGATCTTCCATTAAAAGAAAGTTGGTCTTTGGTTCACTTCATAGTTATCCATGTAGCAATGAACTAAACATGGAAACTTCATGTTTTCTTCAGTGCTGAAAAACTGTATTTCAGAATGGAATAGGGCTGCTAATTGATTCTCCTTTAGAGTGTTCCTTTCCTCTCTGACAGTTATAAAAGCAGAATATAAAGATTTTGATAGGAAAGAAGAGTGAACTGAATAGTTATCTACCTCTTAATTGGATCCAAGGCTTAATAAGACAATAAAATATTATATTATTTGGAAATTATGTATTCAAAGAAGTCTCTGAACAGTGAGCAAAATCTTAAAACAGCACTGAAAAGAATATACAGTGAGGAGATGCTGAACAGTAAGTTGCAGGATGAGCATTTGCCTAACACTCAAGCAGGTTTTTTTTATGTAGGTAAAATAATTTGTATCTCAGCCTGTGTTTTTCTGTGTATTTGAGGCAAAAAAAGCAAACTGCCTTCTCTAATAAATGACTACAAGGCATAGTCCTTCCTATTCAGAAAATGAAAAATCCAGAATATGTTTGGCACTAATCATTATGGATGTACAGATGCCAGTTTTCATTTTAAGTGCTGATTTCTTGAGATTAAGTAATTCAAAGAATATACCAAACTGGAATTTGATTTCAAGTTGCTTTGGGGCTATTTTAATGAAACATTTAAGAAATATTAGATCTTCACATATGATTATCTTGGTATTTTTGGTACAGGAGACATTCCACTGCATGTTAATATACGGGAGACGTGTGATTCAGGACAGCCTGTTGTGATCTCGCAGCCTCAAAGTGATGCCGTAAGTTTGGTGCACTGCACTTAAAACAACAAAAAGCCCTCCTCCAAAAGTGAATGGAGAGTGCTTCTCGTTATTGCTGTTTGAAAATAAATGTGTATCAGTGTAACTTAGGTAAATAAAGTAAAAGAGGGTAGTATCCTCAAGTAACTCAAGCCCTTCATTTTGGAATGCTGGTCATCTGTTCTGCTTCTGTGGGTTTGGTTTTGTTTAATTACTCCAAATCATTCAGAATAGCAAAGATTTGATCCAGGTTCTGGCATGCCAAGAAGAGAAAGGTCAGTGTCAAGCCTCACGAGACCTTGCAGCTAATGTAGGTCCTCTAAAACTGTCAGCTGAGCCTTTGTTAGTTGAGCCTGGAAACTATCAAAGGGTCCTTCCAAAAGATGTTTATAACAAAACCTGCGTATTGTCAGTACCTGAGTTGTTTACAGCAGGAAGTGGTGCAATTTACAGATGAGGAAATGGATTTTTCTGTGCCTTTAAAATAACATTTTATTGCCAAAGAAAAATATGAATTGTTGAAGTGATGGGAGTCAAATACGCAAAAAAAGCAGTTGCACATATAAAACTTCAATATCATTGATAGGGTAAGATTTCCCTGGCTAGTATTTTCTCTTGTGCCTCTGCTAGAGTTTGTCTGCCAGACTTTGTAGGGCAGGGTGTTGTCTGGCACATTGTGTTTGCACAGTATATGGAATGGTACAGCCTCATTTTGCTGCTTAGATGTTACCATAAAAAAGAAGTGATTATTGCTGATAATAGATGGTAGAATCAATTAGAGATAAGATAGAATGTATAAATAAGGTAACCTTTCTCATACCACAATTGCTACACACATGCTGGAATACTTTTTTCCTTCCCGCTCTTTTAAAAGGAAAATAAAGGGGGGTGGGGAGGACGGTAATCCAGTGTTATTAAGATGCTGATTGGGATTCCAGAGGAACTGTGGCAGTCTTAAAATTGTCATACCTCAGTTTGTTTTGAAAGAGAAGCAGCAGTACTATGGCATGTTGATTTCTAATAGAATGCAGTATTTTTGCTAGGCCTGGTCAGGCCTGTCCTGATCGTTTGTGGAATAATATAGTGATTTTGAGTCTAGATCCTTGTGAAAAGGAATCATTATAATCAATACAGTAGTTTTTATCTGGGAAGTTTGATCGGCAGTGTAAAGGTTTGAATAGATGCATGATTTAGGTCAGAGTTGAAGCAAAACAGCTGAAGAAACCAAGATGGAAAACTCACAGTTCACAGTATCTGAAATCTCTAATAACCAAGAGTCTGTAGCCTGTGGGATTATCAATCTAAAAATTCAGACATGTAGGATAGCATTCTGAAAATGAAAAAAGACAAGGAAGTCTGTTGCGTTGCCATCTGTTCCTCCTTGGACTATGTTCGTGGTAACGAAAGGAGGGGTTATAAGCACCGTTTGTGGTAATTAAGTTAAATATGAAGAGGAATAAAGATTGACAAATATGTGTGACTCTGGGGAAAACTTCTAATATTCTTCTCTGTCATTGTGTCTGTGAGATAATCATTCTCCTTAGAGAATTAGGGGTTTTTTTAGCTGTCATGAATCTCTACAGAATGAGAAAGAATTTCCCTTTATCCCTGGTTTGCTTCTCATTTTAAAGAGAGAGGAAATGATTGTTGTTCTCTTACATTTTTAAATTAAGAAAAAATAAAATCTTAGCACACAACTGATGGTGGGAAAGGGAATGTAAGGCCAGATTCTAATCTTTAATACACGACACCCATCACCACATTTCTCAAATAAACTAAAATTGTGGTTATTCATGCATGAACAATGACAATTTTTCAGATAGAGAATAATGTGCACAGAGCTGCTGAAATTATCTCTGCTCTTGTCCCTTAAATTTGCAGGGTTTTTTAATACAAAGTTCTGTGCTGTTTCTGTTAGAACACACTTACAAATCAAATACAGAATCACAGAACTGAAATAATACCTAGCCAATTCAAACAGGGAGGAATAAGGATGGTGATTGACTTCTCAGAAACCCAGCATGCTGTCACACCTTCTAAGCTCTGTCGAGACTAGAATAAAGGGTGTTTCTAAAATATGTTAGCTAATGCTTTTTTTGCTTACACACTTGCCATGGGGTTCAACTTGCCTTGCTGAGATACAAAAGGATAGTGCTCTCTGTACAGTAAAATTTTAAAACATGTAAGCAAACTTGTCTAAATTTGTTATTTTAAAGCTTACATGTAGTTGATGGAAAAGGGAAGCTTCCTTTTCACAACTGGCAAGGAAATTACTAATAACCAAAGCAACCCTTCCTTCCAGAAAAAAGAAATTACTTGTAGAATTAGAACTTAGAAAGTTCTTCCTCAAGGAAGGCACAGAATACATAAGACTCGTCTGCTTACGGAAAAGGCTGACTATATATCTAAAGGATATGAAGATTTAATGGCTGGAGTTCTCTTCTGCTGAAGCTTGAGACAGTCCCCAAGGAGATATAAAATGTGCTGGTAAAATGATTTTGCTCTTGGTGGAACATTGTCTATGTTAGTGTTTCTGTCAGCTTAGTTGTTTAAATTGTGGCTTTTTTAAACACTCTTCATTGACAAAACTTTGTTTCGTGCTGTACAAACAGAGTGTTGCTGTAGTCGCTTGTTAGCCTACGTGGCAGGGGCTAGCCTACCAGAAAGAGAGCAGACAGACCACAGCAATTGGGAGTGATCTAACACCCTCTACAAGAAGCTAACAATTTCTTAGTTTAATTAACAGTGAGGACTTACCAGACCCTTCTGGAGGTAATTAAGAGTGTTGGGAGCGTTTTCCTCCTCCATCAAGCTGTGGAGGTAGATTGACTGACTAGGGCTTTGGTTTTATGCTCACCCAAACATATCAGAGAAGCTCTAGACAGCAAAGGCTAGTAAAGGACAATCAGGAACACTGCTAAAATGGTGGAATAGGGGAAAACAGTAGGGAAAAAGGTAGAATAGGGAAAACAAATGAGGAATCCCTGAAACAAGGTGGAATTGATCATGCTCAGACGTAGAGGAACCTCCTAGGGATCATGAGGAGGAACCAGCAGCAAAAGAGGTGTTTGAAAGAGGCATCCTGAAACTTGCGGATAGGAGGGCTAGAAATGCAGCAAGAGATACAGAACGTGATTGATTTCAGTGGAGTCATTCTTCCACCAAATGAGTTGTTTAAATGCCCAGTGAGCTCTCCATCAACACGGGGAGAAAAGGTAAGTAGAGGTTCTGAAGAACTCTTGCATCTGTGACCACAAAACACAGAGAAGTATGGGACAGTTGGTGGTTATCTTGTGAGGACTTCCCACTAGAAGCTTTTAGGTATATCGCAGCCTTGATGGCACAGTGGGTTTGTTAATACCTTGCTAGAACAGACAGGCTAGCTGTGACTGTCAGGCACCAAACTCTCATGTGTCTCAAGATCAAAGAAGCAACTCAAGCAAGTTCAAAATGAATTTGCTGTAGCAGTATGTCCATTCACCTTCTGAAAGCTAGGGAGCCTTGTTGAGAGAGACATTTTAGGGAGGAGATATGCGGGAGGCTAAGGCAAGCAGTAGATGTTGTCTCTCATCTTCTTGTCTTGGGAATGAGGTGATGAAAAAAAAAATGTGGAGGAGAGATGATAACACTTGAAGGTTTGGCAGGGGCAATGTGTTCAAGACAGCAGAGAATCATGCAAAAATGAACTTTAGATTTCACCTTCTTCCCCTTCTCCATTATTAAAGAGATAGTGAGCCCCTTATGTCAGAAAATATAAAGAAGATTACTACTTTTGGAAGAAAACCCCAAATTCCATGAAATGTGTAATGGTCAGTTCCTGCCACATATTGTTATGGAAAACATTTGGAATTTATTAGGGAAAAATTGAGTTCACCCTCTTGTTCTGTAAAAATCGAGTGGAATATATTGGGAAAGCAGGGAAAGATGAAAGGGAGCAAAACCAGCGAATCATATATAGCCTAGAGTTTTGGATCCCCAGACTGCACAAACTTACATGCAGTATGGTGAGGAATTTATGACTTGGGTAGGCGAAGAGCCAAACTTGTCCCGGAGCAAGGAAACCAGGACCTGTGGCTGGAAAACATCTTAATGTCATCCTGTCAAGCTTGCAATAGAGACCAGTGTGTGATACAAACCCCACATACTTCATAAGGGAGGTTCTGTTACTGTCTGGTTCACATTTAACAATGTGAAATGTATTCTGACCTCTTGCAGATTTCATATACTTACATATATTGGTAAAGGACTTTGAGGCCAGTAAATTGCACACAGATCTATAAGAGGAGAGAAAAAGCCCAGTCAGGTGGAAAGCAGGGGCGCCAGGCATCAGCAGTCTGACCTAACAGAGGAAAGTTTGGTTAAAAATCCCTTTTCAATTAAACTAGAAATGTTCCAGGCCTTACTGGGGCATTCTTCAGAGATAGATGGAATTTGTGTTCAGAAGGACTTTTTTGTACAACTCTATGAAAGGGTGATGTGTGAGTAGCGTAAAAATGTACAGCCTTTTAAAGCTTGCAAAAAATAGTTGGAAAAAAATTGGAGTATTGGTAGCAAATAATGTTTGCTGTTGTTTAGCTGTCATCAATAGTTCCATTTAAAGAGTGGTCTCTCCAGGGTGTGATGTCTTTAAAAGAAAAGCAAACCCTGAAGAAGGGTACATTATATGATTTATAATGTGCTTTATCATCAAGGGTTCCTTTGAATGATCACAGTAACATTTGGTATGTATAGGTTCAAGTCCTTCATTCAGGGTATACATAGTACAATACATCATCAGACCCTCATTTATGCTTCACTCTGCTGAAGAAAATGCTGAGTGGTAGGATAGTCTGTTTGAAGGATGCTACTGTATTGCATTTGAATTGCACTGTTCTGCTTAACCATGTTGTCTGGGCAGGATGTCTGTTTTGATGTACGTAATTGCACCTGAGTGATGTACATGCATAATGGCACCTTGGGGCGAGCAGTGTTTCCCAGCTGAGGCTCCCTCAGAGGACGGCTTGGCTTTTGCAGATGCTGATATATAGGATTAACAGGAAATTTCCCCTGAGCACTATGGATTTTTTTTTTTTTTTTGAGGTATCAGGTTTAGGAAGCGTCCAGTTTACTTATCCATCTCATCCGTTTCATGTTTTAATTTATGGATTGACTTTTATAATCTCATTAAGTCCTCTTTCTGGGCTGAGACTTCATTGGAGCTTGGCAGGAGTTGCCAGTACATGCGAAGAGTCTTACAGTAGAACTGCCCAGAGGAGGACAGAGTGAGCCTCTTGGAACAATCAAGAATTTTGCTGGGTAACACGAAACTTTTATCTGAAGTAGAAACTCATTTAAAGCTGTGTTTATCATCATGCTTTTAGGGCCTTCTGAGTTGACCACAGTAAAATACAGACATCAGAGGGCAGCTCTAGGCATGCACTGAAGGTTGGAGTTGTGTCGAAGTAACAAGCAATTGCCACGGAAATGAAAGCTATTTAAAAATCTGATTGAACTGGAAAATGGACTGTGGTTGAGTAATGGACAGTGCTAATAAGAACAAAAGCTATCACCTATGATTATTTTCATGCAGATGGTAGCTAAGTCTTGTGTTTGTGCTTGTGATAGTCACTATTTGATTAGTTGCTCATTGCTCATGGTTGCTAGTTTCCTTGAGCAATGAATAAAGTATAAGCCCCTAACAGCTCAGTTGAGCAGATTTATGTACCTTATCCTCCTTTACAGCTACAGTAGCATCCACAGCATTCGATATTCCAGACAGTCAGACTTGCATAGATTCTCCCTTGTATTGCTGGGCTGGATAAAGCATCTTAATAGTCTTGGAATCCTTTAATCACAAATAGAAGTTAGAAACTGTGTCAGTACCAGGATTTACACTCTGGTGTACTTAGCCTGCAAGCGACTGGATCAGTAAGTTTTTTCCAAGTTACTGGTCTGAAGTTGTTTGTATGCAGTGGTTTGGGTGAAGGCAAAGGTGGTAGCAGCTCCTACCTGTTTGGATTTTGTTGATGGGTAAATTGCATTCTGTATTTGTGTGGCCATTGCACTAGACACTGGAAGCCACTGTAGTGAGCTGTTTGCAGGCTAAGATCTGCACTTTGGTGAAAGGCAAACTAGGAGGTCAAGCCAAGGCAAGCCAATCCATGAGAAAAGGGCAGAGCCGGCTATGACCTGTACGGTCAGTTTGCAGTAATTGTAGCAGTGATGCATACTGCCCTCGTGGGTAAGATTTTTAGGGAGAATGAAATGCCATAACTGAAGGGTTCACATTTCTGTAGGATTACCATAGGGGTTAATTAGATGAGCTAATAAGAAGACTTGCAGTTTAAATCTACCCCGTGTCTATTATACCATGACAGAGTAATGAGTCAGGATCTTCTGATTATTGAGGCTAAGTAGGATTTTTCAGTCCTTTTCCTGATGAATATCATTACAAGTTCTCTGTTTCCTACTCCAGGATCTAGGCTGTCATTAGTCACTTCTTCATCTACCATGCCTTCTCAGCCCCGAGGAGGTTTGTGATTTAAAGAATGCTGCACTCTTTTCTGGCAGTGTTTCTACCAGTGTTTGAGAGGTGAACAATCTCCCATGTGGCCATTATCCAGCT
>NW_010287823.1:67432-80840 GCF_000700745.2 Antrostomus carolinensis
GCCCTCACCAGTGCTGCTCTCAGCCCCTGTCTAGGCAGTGTTCATAATGAACAAGTCTGGTCTGGTTTTAGGGCATTCTGTCTTCCTGGGCACTTCTCCTTCATCCTCTCAAAGCAGCGAGAATGTTTGGCTTTCAGCTAACTGATATGTTACTGTTAAATATAAAGTTGTCCATCTGCAAAAAAAATGCTTTTAGAAAGACATTCTATAAACCATTCCTTCACAGCTTCCAAACCATAATGGGAAAAGCTGATCTGTAAAGTTCACTTTTATCCTATTAAAATGAAAATGGTTGTGAGTGATGAATAAGAACTCATCCTTCAATTTCTCCTCTGGCTTGCCACTCAAGAAGAAAATTAAAACCCCACAGTTTTCAGTTGCAACCCACCTTCTTTTGCTTAGTAATGACGGATTAAACAGCTGAACTGAGCTGTGCTCTCCATCTATAGATGCCACATGGAAAAGATCATGAGTAGGAGAAAATGTTCAATACATGTAGGGTTGTTTTTATGTGATGAAGGGTATGTTGACAATCACTGAGATTTCATTTAGACCTTTCACGTATGTTGATGTATATTACTGCTGTCATAGGCAGGTCCTCACTCATATGATATGTTCCAAGATAGGAAATTAAGCCTCAAAACAGTTGATTTTGTCAAAGAGAGGTTACAGTAGAGTTCTACAAGGACATATTTGAGATACTGTTCTGTTTAACACGTAGAGTAGTGGTCTAGGAAGATAAAAAAAGGATGCTTAGCAGGTAAGACCGATTGCTGATCATATTAGGGCTAGGTAATATTAGCATGCTGGTTACAAAGAGTCGCACCAGGAACTTCCTGTTATGAAGTGACAGGTCAGCTACTTGGCAAATTAGAGTTAGTGTACGTTGTAAAATTCTTGCCAAGATACTAATGAACAGTGTTTTGGGGAGAAAGTCTAGTTTATTGGGATCTTGACATAGGGTAACACTTACACAAGCAATCAAATCTCCCAAGCAGGACATCTGGTTGCTGCCTGGATCCTTATGGCAGTTTGTGTTCCAGGGACCCTTGCCAATGCCGTCTTTGGCTGGATCAAATGAGACTCCCTGAAACTGATGTTTAGTTTGGTTTTAACAGTGCAGCTAGTCCACAGTCCATGGACTACTACAGCATAGGCATGATCCATTGCTGCTGATTATTTTTATTTATGTACAGAATGTCTCCTCTCTTAACTATGTACAAACCCACTGTCCTATGTTACTATTTCTGCACCTGCAGGAACAATTTCTGTGGTGTATTTATAATTCTGTGTACAGTTTGGTCAACTCTGGAGCAGCCTGGGCTGTCTCTAGAAGGGACCAGATTTTCCATGCGGGTTGTTAATTGGCTTATTAAAACACATTAATTACTCTGTGCAAAGTGGGAGCTGCCTGTGGGACTCTTCAAGATAGTGCTCCTACACTGATTAGTTGAACACTTCACTGCAAAGGCAGCTTGGCTTCAGTCAATCACCTTATTTCAAATTGGTCCATTACCTCTCATCTGGGCAGGTGGCTAGCTGGGCAGTAGCTGGACCACCCAGGGAACTAATAGCTAAGTGTGGTGAGTGTTGCACGTGAGCACAGCTGTGCTACCCAACTGCACTTCAGTTTTACCCATAGAAGTTTGAATTTCATGCTTGTAACTTAAATTCTGTAGTCCTTGCCACAAAGTCACGCATATGGGAGAAAACTATTCTTGCTTGGTGTCTTGCATTCCTTACAGACTCAGAAATTAATCTATTACATGACTTAAGTTTTAAGGTGATGAGAGCACTGAGGCTATGAGGCACTGAGGCTGGGAGTGCTGGAAAAGAAAACCCTACAAGCCAGAAGCAAACCCCAGAAGAGAGGAGAGACATTAGGGGTGCCTGGCCTTGCAAAAGGCTGCTGCCTGGTTCAGTGGCTGGTGGTGGTGGGGGCCCCAGTGGGAGACAGACCTTCTCTTCCTGCTCCTCAGGCTCTGACCTCAGGCATTTGACATCTTGCTTACTATTTTAAAGGCTCATCAGGGATGCAAAGTCTAACTCGAGGTTACAGCCATCTAAGATTGCTGCAGGAGGCAGGAGAGTTTGGTGCAGTAGGGGATATTCTGGTGATTTCTTCCAGAAACACAGGGAAAGTTGTAAATGTGGACTTTATATGCAGACTTATGAAGAAGTAGTTTGTTACAGTCTAATTGAGTAGGAGCAAGCTGAATAGTGGGGCAGTTTCCTATTGTACTACACGAACGCAGAACACAATGCACCAGCTGGAAACTGAAGCATGACAACTTAAAATTACAGATAAGGTGTACATTTTTAACAATGGAAGTAATCAACCTCTGGAACAATGTATGAGAGATATAAACATGCACAAAGGTACTCTGTAGTTAAAAATCTTTATATCAAGATTGGAGACATTTCTAAGGCATGTTCCATTTTGACTGCAAGTTGTTGAACTTGGTACAGGAATTATTTGGTTTCATTTTGTGATTTGTTCTGTGTTGGACCTTAGGCAGTGTTTTTATACATGTCTCTTGACATTAAATTTATGAATACTTGATGTTAGACTGATCATGGTCCTAGCTGTGTCATGTTTGCAGAGATAAAGTATGCTTATTTGGGTCGCTGCCAATAGTCTTACAGTTCCGTGCTCTTCTGCCCTGCAGCTGATGGTATCTGACACAGGTTGGTGTGAGGCAGAGATTTTCCTGTATGGATTCTAATGTTGCAGAATTAGTTCTTTCTAATACCCACTTCAGTCTTTTGGAAATATATATATATTTTTTGTAAATAATTTTTAATGTATGTATAGGAAATTCAGTACTGTAGTTTAGTCCATAATGAATTAATTATCTCAAAAAAAAAAAGTAATTTTTTTTTCTGATTCTTTATCTCAATTCTGTGCACAGTGCATCTCAATCATCAGGGTGAGGGACGTTTATAATTAATAGTACCTGTGGGACTAAAGAGTCTCTCCTTCCCAGCACTTATCCTCCAGAAGATTATTGGTTCTATTTGCTGTTTAAGACAAGTTTTCTGTCAAGTTCTATTCTCAGAATAATACCGAAGTTAAATTTTACACCCCTCCAATATTTTAAATAATGCTTGTACTTATTTTATGTATTAATGCATCATTTTTCCTGAACGCAAAACTGGCTAAATTGAACCTATTTATTGTAGCATTTTTGGTTTTCTTTGAAGGTATGTAACAGAACAGATACCTAATGAGATGTAAAACATTTATTTTTATAGAAAATGAAAGGTACTAAATATATGTTTCTGTTTTTGCAGGCTAAAGCCTATCTAAAGGTAGCTATGGAAATAGTAAGACGACTGCCAGTACCTCCCGCTTGAAGTGTTTATCATTGAAACTTACTAAAACAGCAATCTTCTGGTGCAACCAATGCAGAAGAATCCCACTACCTAATTATGAGGGTGCCGCATTTTAGTTCTAAGAAATCTTTTAAGAGTTAGTTTACCAGTGACTAAATTGTGATTGTGATATTTGCTGGTTTTCAAATCGTTTGGCCATGTACAAATGGACTGAAGTATGCAAAAGATGATAGACAGTATTTAACTGCTGGATTGTAACATCATCAAGCAAGAAGGGATGAAGTACGTTTTTCACGTGTCCTGTTTTAAGGTCAAGAATGAAAAACAGCTGCTCCAGCCAAGGCATAATTCCTGCTTAAAAAAGACATTTGCAGTACTCCAATTTCTGTCAGTTTTAGTTCAGCTTTCTACTTTATTAACTAGCAAGCTGACCTTAAGTTCTACAGAACTTTAAGAAGCAAATTCAGTTATGTAACTGCAATACTTTTGTGTGTTCATCTTAAAAGAAAATTAAAAAAATTCCACATATACTCTGAAGAGTTCTTGTGGTGGATCATGGGCAAATTCATTCATTATTGGATAATGTTGGATCATGAGGCAATTCAGTTTGGTGGAAAATGGATTACATGACCCTGAGGCTTATTTCTTGACTGCTTTGCATTGTAATGGACCCAGACAGAAGACTAGGTAACCAAGGTCATCACTGAAAGCCAGCTGTTGTGCCTGAGCTCAGTTTGCCAGGGGATTCAAATGATCAAGAGAAATTAAATTTATGATTGCTTATTCCTATTGCAGTACAACAACTTGGAATTTGGATATAAAGAAATATTTTTGAAGTAAAGAAAAGTTTGGTCTTCAAACTGCGGCTTTCTGGTTTGTTTTTTTATTGCCTTATGTTTCTGTGATCTTTATTTTTCTGTTTGTGTGTGGAAGTGGAAGAATATGCCTTCAAGGAATGAGTTTCCATTTACTATTAGATGTTTGAGTTGACATTTAGGCTTTTTCATTTACACAATCAAGTATGGGTATCTTAAACATACATCTTACCCATACCATACTGGGAATTTAACCACACCAGGGAGTTCTGCTCTTGACCTCTGTGGGACCAAGATTTTCCCTGTAGTCCAAATAATTATTCAAAATTTTGGATGTAGTTTTTTTCTTATTGAATTGATGCACCATAAAAAGTTGGTATACATTTATGTTAGAATATTTTAAGTATTATCTACCCAGAATTTACATGGGAACGGTAAACACAAATTATGGGTTCAACTTCAAGCTTAGGTGATTTTGTAAACATGCAAATTATACTCCAAAACTCTTGATTTTTTGCTTCAAGTTGACCTCTGAACCTTCTCACCCACACATCCCCCAGGAGATCTTGTATCAGTATTCAGTTTTTTCAGTAGCATGTTATTCCAGGCCTGTGGAATTGACACAAATATTCAGTTCCTTTCCGTTGTCTAATATATTTTACAAGAATTAAATCTGGCTCAGTGGTCTGCCCTTTCTTATTTTATTGATAACTTACTGGTTTCTTTTAACTGGTTTTTCTCTCTACACATATAGTCTATTAACTTCTGCTTTACCTATTGTAATAGTTGATAAGTATGTCTATAAATAATGCTGTGGTTGTGTTGGCATAATATAATCATAAATTTTGATGGAAAACCTGATATTTCTGACTCTTTTTTTTTTTTTTTTTTAGCAAAAGACTGTGATGCTTTCTGAACTTTGGTATTTATTATTTTTGTTCTGTTAAATGTCTCTGACACCCAGTTCATGTTGAGACTGTTGAACAATCAGTATACAGATGTAACATTGGGGGTTTTTTTCCTTTCTTTTCTTTCTCATTATTTCTTGGGTTAGTTGAGGGATGAAATTTGCTTTCAAATGTCCTTTTTTTAAACTCCTTTTTAGATTTTTTTCTTTTAATTAAGTACTGTGGTTTTGCTCTGTTGAATCTTTCACCCGCAGAACTATTTTGAATGCCTTTTTCCAAGAAACTAGTTATAATGATTAAATGTCGTTTCTAAACCAGTCTGAAAATTCATATTTAATTAACATTTTTGTGGAAAAAATACACAATTGATTAAAAATTGTCAGTCACTTTAAAAAAAAAAAATTGTAGAGAGTAGGTAGGACATTTCTGTGTTTAAGGATAGCGATGGTCAAATCAAATATAAAATGAAAGCATATTTGCTTTACTTTCCTCATTCTCAGAAGTGAAAATGTATCTGTTTACCTGCCCTGCTCCTGCGAAGACACTGAAGGGCATTGACACACTTATTGCTGCTTAATGTTATAGAAACACATACTCATGGGTTTTTATTATACAGTAGACTGTTAAATGCATATTAACGAATTCTAGTCAACATACTAGATTTGAAATCATAGTTCATAAAATCGCTGGTATAAGTTATTGGATTGGGGATGGTGGTTGAGGTCGAGCAGGAGACAGTGGCATTTAACCATAGTTTATAAATATAGATTATAGACTTGACACACAGTGTTGTTTGCTCTTTTCAGCGCCAGTATTTTACTTTCATCTCTGTGATATTTCCTAGTGTACTAGTACATTTTTTCTAAAAATGCTAATCCTAGCAATAGGACCTGGCTTTCCTAAACTGTATGGGTAGATGCTCTTTGCTCAGGAGCAGTGGGGACCTACTGCAAAATTGCCAGCACAGAATTATTAAAGTCTGTGGCACAGGAAGCTGCAGTTGCACCCTGCAAAATCCCACAGAGGAAGAGAAAGAAAGAGGGAGGCTGGGGAGGCGTGGGGCCAAGCAGGCAGGAGTGGGGATGGAGACGAATGGTGGTCCCAGTCCTGTGTATGTTAAGAGCAAAATTCCCAAGATTCCCTTGCATCACTGCCAGAGTTATTTTTGCTCTCATAACACGGCCCTTTGCCTAGTGACCACAGTTCTTGTGTTTGCAGATAATTCCTCTTGTTTCTTGGGTGAGGAGCATATGGGCTATGTCTTAACATGGTACATTTCCTGGCTTTCAGAAGTTTTGGTTTTGATGAAGCTGAAAGAGGGTCCAGAGTTGTTTGTGTCAGTGAAGTATTTTGCTATAAAATTTTTACTGCTGTGTTCAGGTCATTGTAAACTGTTCAGCCTTCAAGACTATGGTTTGTGCTATCCGTCAGATGTTAAATTTCTCACAACAACAAAGTTTGTAATTGCTATTTGAAGTTATGAGAGGAAGGTAGTTTGCAAATCAGTTTTTCTCTACTAATTCAATTTGTTTAAGCTACAGCCCATTTTAGTTGCTCTTACTGGTGATTGTGGTGATGAAATAATGTTAATGCAGAGAAAAAAATGGTAGAAGCAGCTTATTTTGTGATGGTTGGAGGCTGTTTTGGGCACAGTGATCACAAAATGAAAGAGTTGTAAGGAGGGGGGTCAGCAGAACTGCTACCTTGGACTTCTGGAGGGCAGACTTTGGCCTGTTTAGGATCCTGGTTGACAGAGTCCCTTGGGAGGCAGTCCTGAAGGGCAGAGGAGTCCAGAAAGGATGGACACTCCTCAAGAAGGAAATCTTAAAGGTGCAGAAGCAGCCCATCCCCATGCACTGAAAGATGAGCTGGAGGGGAGGGGAAGACAACCAGCCTGGCTGAATGGAGAGCTTTGGCTGGAACTCAGGGAAGGCAATGGAGGCTGGTGAAGGGTCTGGAGCACAAGTCTTGTGAGGAGCAGCTGAGGGAACTGTTTAGCCTGGAGAACAGGAGGCTGAGAGGAGACTTTGCCACTCTCTACAACTACCTGAAAGGAGGTTGTAGCGAGGTGGGTGTTGGTCTCTTCTCCTGAGTAACAACATATAGGACAAGAGGAAACGGCCTCAAGTTGCTCCAGGGAAGGTTTAGATTGGATATTAGGAAAAAATTATTTACCAGAAGGGTTGTCAAGCATTGGAACAGGCTGCCCAGGGAAGTGGTGGAGTCACCGTCCCTGGAGGTATTTAAAAGACGCGTAGAAGTGGTGCTTCAGGACATGGGGTAGTGGTGGACTCGGCAGTGTTAGGTTAACAGTTGTAACAGTTGGACTCTATGATCTTAAGGATCTTTTCTAACCTAAACAATTCTGTGATTCTCTGATCTTCGGGGTAACACAGAAAAACCCTGACATTCTGAACTTGCTTCAAATTAGTTGGGCTCACTTGGATCCAATGCAGCAGGTGAATCCCCCCATAATATCTTTCCCTTAGTAAGTGTCTGGTTTTCACCTGGACCCAAACTCCCTGTTGGGTTTTTCCTGCTTGTGATGCAGTTAGTGCCGATTAGAACAGGCTTTGATCCACGGCAGGTGCTGCATACTGGTTTGGTGGTAAACTTTATTCAGGCTATTATTTGCCCCCCTAGTGTAAACCAAAGGCTGCAATTGAGCGGGAAGAAAGAGAGAGTAAAGAAGGGGTGAATCTTCCACCAGTGGGAATATTTCCAGGTTCCCAGAGACCCTGCCATAATAATCCTGGGCTTGCAGGTGCAACAATATACGTGGGAGAATAACAGCAGGAGAGCAACAAGAAAGGAAAAACCTTCTGTTGCTTAGGTGAAAGATTAAAGAGCTGTGAGAGGCTCTGTGGGCTACAGAGTGTTTTGCAAAGCTTACGGCACTGAAGATGCTGTGTAGCAATATAAAGGGGATTTTGGAACTTCATCCAGCAGTGCAAAGCTTCTGTCAGAGCATCCCCACCCCCGTGACTGTCACGGGAGCTCTGTACACAAGTCCCAAAGTCACAGGCGCTGCTCCCGTCCTTCCAGATGGTGTTGGTGGGGGTAGGATCTCCATGCTTACTTTTCCAGCAGGTTTGCAGAATTTGCCCAAGATGCAATAAACTTGTTCTTGCTTGGCTTTGGCTGAGAAGATTCAAATCCATAGCTCCTAAACTTAGGAGAGGTCCTCAGCCACATCACTTAATCTTTGCTAAGGACCGTCAAGGAGCATCCATCACTTCTGATAGGGGTGCATCGCTTGTGGAAGAAATGAGGAACAGTGTCCTAATCACAGCTAATTTTTTTTTTTAGCCTAATGACTTGGGCTGGAATTCGATCCTTGCTCCCAGCTTTCTTGATGATTTTTACCTAACGAGTCTGTGAATAAAAGAATCAATTCTTAGGATGATGTCTGGCATTGTAGCTGCTTACAGACTTGAGAGAAGCCTGGCAGGTTCTGCTTTTGGATTTTGATACCCCTGTGTCATTTTAGTTTCTCGTGGCTGTATCTGGGCCTATAGTGTTGTTGTCATTTTTATTTAACAGGGGTGCTTCCTAGCAGAGATGGTTAGGGGGAAAGGCTCCTGCTTAAGGACACTTGGCAATAAGATGAATCTGAATTGCTGATTTAATTTCAGGATTGACTTATAATGACAGGAGTTATAACGATGATTGTATTTTATTTTGGCAGCATATCAGGCAAGGCACCGGTATGTCAGCCACATATCACAAAAACACAGCAAAAGAAAAAATTCATTCTGAAAGTAGTTTTCAGCCTAAATTTAAGACTTGCCTTTTTGTAGGTTCTGTTTTACATTTTGAAGCTATTAAGTCTGAAGAAAAGGTATATTCACAGGTCTGTATTTTTCCATTATATTCACATATTCAGGGAGGCTTTTTTTTTTTTTCCCCCAGCAAAAAGAGGACAGGCACAGCTTGTCATTCCTTACGAACCTATTCCTCTCAGTTTCTCTGTTTGTTTGAGTCTGGATCTGAATCCCCAGTTTAATCAATGCAAATAAATGTATTCTCCTAGGGAGTACGTGATTCTTCGAATGAGCTAATGGGGGGAAGAACATCTGTTGTCCTTTAACATCGTTTTGAGGGCTTACAGATTTATTTGAAGTGTTTTCACTCATACCACTGTGATTTTCTAAAACTTGTGTTATTTCCTGTGGTTCAGAGGTTTTCTCTTTTCAATGAGAGAAGGACAGGAGACTCCTCACACTTGCCTCCCCCATGTATGCGTCCTGTTACTAAACAACGTCTATTTTAAGAATACAAGCTTCTGGTTGTTTTTTCTGAAAAATGTTAGCTTATTTAGAATGACTTTCTAGTGGTACTTAGGAGCACTTTTTCCTTTTTATTTCAGGGTTGTTTGGTTTGGTTTTTTTAATTCATGTTGAAGAAATACTGTAATGTAATTTTAAAGCCCAGTGTGGCTGCATACTTGGAAGAAATAAAAAGGGTAAGAAACTATCTTATTAAGCCAACCCTGTCTCCTGTAGATTTAATTTTGGAGGGTTCCTCCAGTGTGTAAATGTTAAAACTGTTAAAATGAACAAACATTCAGGAGCCTGAACACTTTTCTGCTACACAGTACTGATTTTGAGGGTGGCGAGAGATCTGACTGCAGGCTGGTCAGGCAGGCCAGGATGAGTTTACATGTTGTTTTATCTGCTGAATCAGGAAGTTTCTACAGGTCTCTTTTTAGAGGAGGAATTTCCATATAAACGGACTTGTGTCTGTGATACCTTAAGGCCTCTAAATAATTACATTTTGGATGGAGTCGGGAGGGTTTGGGTTCACACTTCCCACTTCCTTCTGCAGGATAATAGGACCCAATGGCTATTTTGGAGAGTTACTTTTTAAAAACAAGTGTTAAAAGGCTGGGAAAATGTGCCTCGTAAGCATCTAGGCTTTGAAAAGTTAGTCTCATAAACCCACATTTATTTGCGAGTGGCAGCACTACTGGCATCTCTTTTGTAAAGCTGTAATATCCTAAGCTTTTAGAAAGCTTGTGAATTTGTTGCTTGTTTGCACGTTTTTATAAATGCATGTTTTACAAATGCATTTCTTATTAACACAGACGCTGCCACTTAACTTTTGGCTTAATTTATCTACAGTGTAAATAAAACTCTTTCTCTGAAGCAGTTTTCCGTGACTATTGGTAATGCATTTAGAAAGTTCCTCCTCTAGAGAAAGAAATGACAGGGCTGTTTGATGCCTTCTTCCCTGTTGGGTTAATATAGGAAATTGTAATCACTGTCTCAGTAAATGTTGTTGGTTTTGTTACCCTGATGGGAAACATATCTTCACTAATAAAAAATGCAACTGCTGATAAAATGCCTTTTAATTATTAAGAGCTTGTAGCTCATGAACGTTGAAAACAGTACACACTAGAGTAATTTAAAATATTCCTATTTTTATACTTTTTAAAGAAAGTAGTAGTAATAAAGGCATTTGGACAAACTCTCTGCTGTTGAAATTGATTACTTTCCACTGGCTGAGAAGGGTTTGCCTGTCTGCCATTTCCACAAAAACTATGACTCAGACCGATATTATTATTCACCACAGTGCTTGTGTACAGAATCCTGTATATGAATCTGCAGTAGCAGGTGACAGGAGGGAAAGGAGATGACGTATTAGTATTTGCCTGGAATGACCTCATGCCAGGAAGGAATAGGAATTCGGTTGGCACAGCAAAAATACAAGCAGAATTACAGTTTTAGTGAAGGCAGATGGGTCAGGGCAAAGCAAAGGATGTTTAATTAGTTTGTAAATGTGACTGCCATATGAAAGGAAATAAAACATTTATACTGTCAGAAATAAAACTGGGAATGTATCTCTCCCACTTCTGCCAGATATGCACAGTTGAGGAATATGTGACCTGGGGTGCCTGGCACCCCGGGGACATACCCACCCTGGTGCTGCAGAAAGGGGATGGGACAGAGTCATCAGATCTCTGCAGATCATCAGATGTCCTAATTTGTGACACAGTTTCTGCATGTTAGGGAAGCTATTGAAAAATATATTTACAAGTGAATAGTTGCAAACAGTTGCCACAGAATGTTACTTGAGAAATGGGATGTCTCGGTTCTTGGTCAGTCTGTTTTACTTCAGATAAAGTGCCACCCCAGGCTGGTGGTTTATCAGAGTTAGCATTTTAGCTCTTCACCACTGGAGCTGAAGTTGAATACAATAGCAAGGTATATAAGCACAGCAAAGTACTTTTCCCGAGACTTGGGTGATACCTACAACAAAGGAGTCATTTTAAATACCTTACTGAATTACTGTACCAGAGCTTAACATACAATAACCTGAAGTTTCATCCTATTCCAGTCAATTTTTTCTATACAATGTGTTTCACGTTTCCTTTTCAAGCACTTTTCTACTGTCAGTTGGTCTGATAAAGATAAAAAGATTTCTGTACAGGGGCTCCTAGAGGGAATTTCATGGTTTGAAGTGAGCTTGTTTGGTTTTTTTTTTTTAATTTTATTTTTCTATATTCAAAACAAAATTATGAACAATGGGGTTGTTCTGTGGTTTCTGTTTACTTTTCAGAAACTACAGTCACTGTAAGATAAGATCCCAGTTTGGTAGTTGAATTGGAACCCTTCTAACCAGGCAGTAATCATATCTTGAGAATACAAACACACAAGCAACGTGAAGCTCTGGAGTTTTTTTGTATATGAATGTCCTTATTTAACCTTATCTTCATTGTCATGGGAACAATAATGAACTGGGTCAGATAAAATGCGAAGCACATTTGAGAAGCACATGAGCTAATTGTCACGATTGAGGATCATGAAAACGTATCTGTTGAACCCAGATTTCTGATGCAGCGTGTGCAGGCACTGACCCTGGAGGAGCCAGCAGCATTCAAACAGTGGCACAGAAGCTTCCACTTCCTAAGGGCACCCCAAACTCATTCTCTGATTTGCTGTTATGAAAAGTTACACCCTAAACCATGACAGTGTTGAACCTTTAGACTGTGCATTTGCCTGTCCCTAACACGGGAAGTGACTCACCGAGGTGTTTATTCTTCACACTGGGATCTACTCTCCCCAGGAAAACAGGGATCTGTTTCCTCCGTAATGTGTCAGTGCTTCTTATCAGACTGTGCGATATCCCTGCCAGGGCTGGCACTGGCCAGTGTTTGTTAGTAGCTGGTATTCTGCTTGTAGACAAGAGTTGCTGTGTGTAATACTTGGGAACCGTGTTCTTAAATGGCACCTGGCTGCACCTGGCAGTTGTTGTGGGCTGTGATTGTCACTTTGATTTACTTTCCATTCGAGTAATGCTGTGCTATTTGTAGGTAACGTGTGGCCCTGCAATTCTAAAGTGTTACTGTTCACGAGATAAAATCCTGCACGGAAGGTGACCCTCTAGCAATGACACTGCAGCCCTGTAACCCCATCAGAGCTCTGCGTGGGCACTGGGAGAGTGTGGCAGAGCTGTCTGTCCGCTCTCCTCTTTGCCACCAAGGACTTAGTGGGGCCTGTTGGGACACGGAGATAACTGAGGACTGATAAAATGGTATGTGGAAATAGCCTTCCACGTTAAGCTTGAACATGAAACTAGCAAGGAAAGAAACTTGGAGGAAAACTGGAGCCATGCTACTGTTCCTCTGACCTTTTCACAAGGAAGACCCCTCTTTTGCAGCATTATAAATTAGCAGTTTGAAGTCAAGTAGCTTTGATAATCTGTAGGTTTACTATTTCTGTTATTGTAATAATGAAAACAAGTGGGCTTTCTGTGCACGTTTCATCCATACCTACATTGCATATTATTCTTCAATTAGGTTGACTATGTTCTGATTTTGTGTCGTTATATTCTGGTTGCCTGTTAATACACTGATCACTGATTATTTTACTAATATTACTTACTGCAGCACTTGTAAAATTATTTCCCCCTGTATATGTTATGAAGATGCCCCGTTGTGCTTTTATTCATGCAGTACCTCTCTTGCTTTCCATTGGGGCTCAACTTCAAAAACACGAGAAGAAATACACATTTGGTTTCTTTTTAACTAATTGTTGTATGTTTTGAAAAACACTCTAAAATGTGCTTGTCAAGGAACACTTACAGCAAAATGCAAAGACATTTCTAACTAATATGCTTTTATTGTTCTCCAGGTTCTTTTTGAGACTGTGTTATTTGTAATCTTTAAAAAGAACCATTTTCTTTTCAAGAAGTTGCAGTGTTTAATATGTTCAACTAAGAAACAAAACTCAAAAAACCATTTGTGATGCAGTTTTATAGTTTCTGATGGGGCATACGAAATGTGTATTTTCTGTAACCTGTGCTCTCTAGCTTGGTGCTACTAAAATATAAAAGAAGAGAGCCTGG
>NW_010287823.1:80853-104251 GCF_000700745.2 Antrostomus carolinensis
GAGAAGCGGTCAACATAAAGTGCAAAGATGATTTATTGTTTGCATTGTAGCAGAGAGAAGGTAGGGAGTTGCCTGTATCTCAAAGCCAAGCTGTAACAGTAGTCATCTCTTTGCAAATTAGAAATATTATGACTTCTAATCCCCAGTTGTAAATAAGAATTAATTTCACTCCTGTGATGTGTTGGGAAGAAGTAGATCACTGTCTCTCTGTAGGAGGCCAGTTACTGCTTGACAGACTGGCAGCAGTGAAGTTTCCTCGCAATGAATGCCTTACTCTTCAGGAGGATTATTGCATTTTGATTAAGATCAATTTATTGACATCACTGTACACAAACAATTTGATTCAGCCCTTGAAATTGCTGAATGTTGACCTCCAGGGATTTTGTCCTTTAAGACATCTGAGACTAATTTGGCAGGTGGTCCAAAATCATTGACTGACCTCCAGTCCGAGGCACAAAGCTCTGCTTGTGCGTGGGGCAGGCGCGCGTTGCAGAAGTTGCACTGATTCATCGTCTCCCAGCAAATCTCTGCCGGGCTCACTTCAAGCCTTGCTTCCCCTAAGGGAGTTGTGGGCATTCGTGCTCTTCTAACGAGCTGCATTGGAAGATACTGTTGTGAGGCTGTGCTTCCACAAGAGCAGAAATACTGTCAAAGCTAATTCATCCTGGAGCTTGTATTAACTGCTCATTACCAGTGTTTGTCATTATGTTTTCTTCAGCTGTTGTTTTGGTGTAAGCAATGTCAAGTGATCTGACAACAGCAGAAAATCACACTGTTTTCAGAGGGTTAGATGCGGTTTAAGTGTATTTCTGGCAGTTAGCAATGATCTGCAGGCTGGCATTTCTTTGTGGGGGTCACCCATTCTGCAAACTGATCCGGATTTCAGCCTAACGGTGCTGTTTGTGGTGGTGCCAACGCTGTTGTTTCAGTTGTGTGGTGCTGTTGACATGCCCAGCTTCATGCAAAGCAAGCGTGGCGTAGTGCTGCTCTGCTTTGGGCCCCCAGCAACGTGCTGGCTCATCGCAGTCTGGTGCAGTGATTCTGATAGTCCTGCCAAAGGCTTGCTCGTACTGACTGCAAAACATTCTGTAAATGCTGGTGTTTGGAATATACGCCCTGGACCAACCCCTTGCCATGCGTTACAGGGGCTCAAAACACCAGCTCCCTGTGGAAAGGGGAAAATCAGCCCCCTTAATCCACTGTGAGGGCTATAAGAGGGAGATACTTTTCCTCACATTTCTCAGTATGGGAAATTTTCCTGACCAAGTGACCCCCTGGGCAGTGGGCACAGGCTACCAACCCTGGGGCTCAGTGACAGGCTGAGCAAGGCTCATCTCCTAGAGCCCGCGATGAGGGCACAGACCATCCCTGCTGCTTCCTAATGGATTTCACCCTATAATTCTCTGTAGGTTGTAAATCAAATCCAGGCATTACAGATCCCTTTTACACCCTGCCCAGCGCTGCCTGTGCTTGGGATTGGTGAGAGATGCGTGTGTCAGGTGTGATCTGCTCGGGTGCCACACCGATGGAAGGGGAAAGTGGTGATAGTTTTCAACAAGGGCTGAAGCTCTGCATGCAAAGGTGAGTACTGGGGCTGTGTGGAAATACAGGCAATAGGGATGCACACAAGTCTCTGTGTTTGCAAACTAACTGCAGGTTTTGTTTGGAGAAAAATGTCCCATGGAAATGTGGTTTTCACTAAGAGGCAAGGAAGAAGGAGAGCAGAAGTAAAGAGTTGTGGTTGCATAGGGAAGCTCTCGCACATAGAACCAATGCAATAATTCTCCAGTTTAGAAATTTGATCTAGTTTCTCTGTTCCAAAGAGAAACACCACATTCTCGCCACAGTCACCGTGAGAATCACCCTTCCTGCCATAACTTCCCAAAACAAGGGCATGTTTCTTCTCATAACTTCAATATCGCTTTTACATTCTGGGATGAAATAACAGCCTTTACTAATCTTAAAGAAAATAAGTGTCTTGGGGACAGGATTTTTACCCCCAAGGTTCATTCTGTACTGCAAAGAGCTTACAGATCACAAATATGTTGAGGAGTTGTGTCATGTAGAGTGACCTTTTTAGTGTCAGAGTAAAGTCACCATGCTAAAACTCTCCAGCAGGTCTGCACAATTTTGCAGTAGGATGACTCCACCATTGCCTAGTCCTTGTGCTTCATCAACAAGGTTGTTGTTTTAAGTGGCTGTAGAAGAATGAATCAACACATGCCTGTTTATGTTGTCATTATCTAATTATCTTTGATAGGAATAGGATTAAAAAATCAGATTATATTTATTGGAAATTTGCTGAACTGTTTCTTCACAACTAACCACACAAACCATGTAAACTGCATCTGCAGAGAGACAGATAAAAGAAAAATGAACGCTTTTTTCATAAAAAGTTTTCCCCTCCTAAAGTCAGTGACTTTCTTTGCATTGACTTTTCTTTTATCTTTCACTATTAAAAAAAAACCAAACAACAAAACTGAGCAAACAAAAAAAAATCCCCCAAAAACCCCCAAAACACCACCTCCCTGGTTCTTATCTCTGCATTCTTCAAGTGACTCCGTTATTCAACAGAGAACATTTAGGCAGGTCTGAGGTGCAATTCCTAAACAGCAGGAAGCTTTGGAGCTGGCAGCAACATTGGGGTGAAGACTTTCAGAAGGCACCAACCCAAGCAGTATAGTCATTTGAGGTAGATTCAATTAATTTAGTTCTTTACCAGAAAACACTCTTTTAAATTTTTTTTTCCCCCTTGGCTTTATGTTCATGACAGACACCAAGAAACTTATGTTCCTTGATAATTTCATATTTAATGCCTACACATAAGATATGTTAAACTTTTTTCAATACATTTATTCTTCTAAAATATATATACATTTCTCTTTACATCTTCAAAAAGAGAATTGGCAAAATTAAGGCTTTACTTTTCAAACTGGAATGAATTGCAACTTATTTTGTAAGGATTTCTATTCCAAATTTTAGTATATTGTATACCAGGCCATTGTTAAAATTATTTCTGTAGTTCCTGTTATGTACATAAATTTGAAATGCTGTGACAAAAATAAATAGGTGTGCAATTGCTTCACGTCTTTTTCTAAGTATATAATGATAGGATATATACCACATATAATTGCTTCTAAACCCAACTAATTGATTGTGCCTATGTTTTTGTACTATTCTCTTCTAAAAGCTTACAATTTATGTTTTGGGATATGCTGCAATTTACATTTATTACATTATTTTGACTCAGCTTATGTTAATATTGAGATTTCAAAAAAAGAAAAGGGAGCAATCCTCCTCCCTCTTTTCAAAGCACAGTTGGTGTGGCTGGGTGAAGTACCACAGCATGCGCTGAATAAGATCTGCCCTGCAGCCTCAGTTCTTTCTGTCCAGTTTTGAGATGGCTTGATCAGGCCCCTGGAGTCTTGCCCAGAAACTGGAAAAAAAAAAATAATTATTTGTCACAAGTGTTAACAACAGAGGCAAGGAAATTTCTGCCTTGGTAGATGTGTCATCTGAGAAATCCACTCTGTTATATTGCTAAAAAAAATACAAGGAGATGGCACAGATCACAACTTGGATTAGGTAGTTGTCACTAGGAGGAAGAAAATTGGGCTTTAGCCCAATTTTGTAATGTTAAATAATACAATGAGGGAAGGGAATTGACTACCTTAAATAAAGTTTGTACAAAGATATCCTTTTCATGAGCACCCTGAATATTTGATGCCTGCATACCTAGAAGGTATAATATTTCTACAGCAAATACCCACGTACTCAAATTTGGCATACAAAAGAATCCCTGCTCCAGGGAACAAACAGGCCTGAACTAACTGAATGCCTGTGAAGAGATGTAAACCTGTCTCTAGGAAGGGATTCAAACCGCACTGCTGAAGTTATTTGGAAGCTTTTTCAGTCCAGATTCCTCTGTGCTTGTAATTTCAGCACACATACAACAATAAGGCATTTGTGTAGCTATTTTTCTGTAAGGACACAATACTTGGTACATTTATTTATGTGTTATGCCTAATAATACTCCACCTAAACCCCATGTGCTTTCATATTTACTACATAAAACACCTAAATATGCTCTCATATTTACTTTGCCTGTAGACCTGACTGTAAACATCCAGGCTGAATGCCAGCACGTGGGCTTTGCTGGTGTCACTGCCTGTGCCCGCGTGCCATGGAAGTTCCTGCTCTCCCTCATGCTTCTCTTTGGTAACCCCAAGTTTGTTCTGGGGAACAAAATGTACTTCTAAAAGAGCTGTAAGATAAGAGATACGTTCTTCAGCTGTTATACTAAAATAACCAAATGGAGGCCAAAACTCAATGCTTTCTGGAGATGTTGACTTTCCTGTTCCTGTAGGTAGGAGCACTGTTCTTTTCTCCTCACCACCATTACGATGGTAACCTCCTCTTGGGTTGAATGCTCTTTCTGATATCCAGAAGAGTAAAAGAAGAAAAAAGTTTGTGATTTAATATTGCTTTCACAGAACAATTAAAATACTTTTTCCATTAAAATGGTATTATTTATATTGATTTGACTGTCTAGCTATGACTCATGTAAGGGAGGAAATGCATTTTTATAGAATAGATGGGTGCCAAGCAATTGCTTTGGAGAATGGTGAATGGAATCTCTTCTAAAGAGGAAAGGTCATCTTGAGTGAGTATGAATAAATACTATCAGATATTCTTTAACAACAATAGGTAACTATTCATCACTTATGTTTCAAAGTTGCTTGGCACATCCTTATTCTAGTATTTTCCCCATGCAAACAGACATCTAAAAGTGCTTCTGCTCATTAGCATAAACACCTTCAACTACACATTGAAAGTGACTTCTGCATCTGGGTGCCTTGTAATTTATTAATAAGCACATGCTGTTTAATAAATGATTGTTTTTTCTAAAAAGCATTAAGAATTTATGTGTAAGATTTTTTTTTTTCTTTTTAGAGAAGTGAGAAAATTGTCTGGAGTTTGACTTTTTTCCTCTTTGTATCTGCTGTAGATATCTATATTTTCTATCAAGATACCTGGTAGTGCACAAAAGGGGAAACTTTGCAAAGGTCAAGGAAAACGTCTTTTCAATACAATGAGACAGTGAAATGCTGAACAGGGAACCCAAACCTGGAAGGTCACTGTTGGCTGTGAATAATTTAAAGAAGCAAAACCAGTACCCAGTTTTGCCTTGTGATTTTGCATTAGAATGATGGCTTTAGCCTGCAACAGGCCAGTCATCCAGATTTTTCTGGTGGCTGTCACTGATTTTTTTCTTTTTCCATACTGAGATGTGGTTAGTTAGAGTTTACATTGTTACCAGTTTGATTTGTGTTTCAAGATTACTTCCTTGTGGCTTGGGGCTTTGATGAGCTACTTATAACCTCTTTTTCCAATATACTTTTGTGCATGATATACCTCCTTATATGCATGGCATACCTCCTAAAGAAATTATAATCATCGAGCTGGCAGTCTGTATATGGCCTGTTAGGGCATCTGGACATTTGCTGAGTATTGATTTTTCTGCACAATATGAATTAATGGAAGATTTCAAATGCTGAAGTCTGTTCTCTGACCTGCTGCTTTAAGGAGCATTGCAGAGGGAGCATTATCAAAGCAGGGATCTGAGTGATTGACGAGGGAGCTGGCCGTGTGAGTGCTTGGTGTGTTTGCACAAGTTGGGACAATTAAGGCCAAGCAAGAAATGAGAAATGACAGGGAGGTGCAAAACACTGTTTTATCCAACTTGAAACCAGATGACTTCAGACACCACAAGGTTCCTCTCCTGTGACAGCTTTCAAACAGCCCTCACAGACTTCAGCTGACACCAGCTGATTCTATAAAGAGAAAATTCAGTCATCACTGGCCTTTTCTGGATTTATTTCCAGGGGAGAAAGAGGTCAGAGTGGCTAAAATAAAGTCAGTGTAAGGTCTCAAAAAAGTTAATATTTTAAAACACGTGTTTTATATTTCTTGATGTGACCTCCAGTTCTAGACAAATAAAAGTGAAGGTGAGAACAGAAAATCAAGAGCTAATATTGACTCAGAGTGATCCCAGGTTCAGTACTGCAAGCTTGAATTTGCAAACCGTCAGGCTGCATAAAACTCATGATCTGCTTAGGGAGAACTAAAAAACCAACAAACCAACCAACCAACAAAACCCCCTTTTTTATTTGCCTGTGGTTTTTGAGGTTCTGTGTTTGAGACTTGTAATCACAGGTTTCTGCAACTATGAAGACTAGAACCTTACTGTTTTGTGTTAATGGAAGTCAACATAATAAACTCCCAGAGCTGCAGTATAAGAGGAAAAAAATCAGGAATATTTTAATGAAATTATGAAAGTTGGCAAAATTGCAGGTTGTGGAGATATGGGGCAAAAAACCCCATTGCTGTTAAATTATCAGATGCCGACAGAAAGGATTCGCTTTCTGTAGCCCTACTTTAGTGCAGTTGCTGTGGCCTTTGGGTGAATAAGGTTGTAAATATGGCTAATCAATAAAAGAGGAAATCCTGTGGCACCAAACAGACAGTGCTGCTATGTGGCAAACTGTAACTATGGAGTGAAGGATGATCCCAAAATGACTTTCTGAAGGAGCTCACCTGTCTCCTGAATTCAAAGGACCAGAGTCAAAAAATGAGGGACTTTGCTGCATGTGGACATCCTCATCCCCTCTGACATCAGACAAACACAGAAGGTTGCCCCCTGGAATACCACCCCGTAGCAAAGCTGTGGATTTACTTTTACAGGAGGCCCGAACCTGCCCTGATGGGCATGGGGGCTGCAGGAGCACCGGGCAGGGGCATGATGCTGGATGGGGGTTGTTCTCGGCGCTGTGGCTGACTCCCTACTGACACTTGAATTAAACACCTAGCAAGGACTCTATGCAATAACTTAATTGCTCCAATTTCTGCTCTTTTGTACTAAATGGATCACTACATATAACATGGAGGCTCAGATATGCTGTATCCCTGATGGATAAGATGCCAGGTCAGCTGGTTGGGAACCTTCTGGAAAAGCAGGATTTCATTAATGAGTGGTGACTGAATAAAACCAAATTTCACATGTGAATTTCCGTTTCTCTTCCTTCCCTCTCTCTAGCTTCTCTCCTCCTCTCCTTCCTACCTCCTTTTCCCTTTTGCTCCTCCAGTTATCAGTGCTGCAAATATCCTGTGCCTGTAGCATCTTTTAGTACAAGCTTTGCTTCCTGCTAGACTGGCATCAGGTGCTTAGTTACGTTACATGGCTTACGTGCAACCTCTATAGTGACCATTTTTCTTTCTTGTCCATGTAACTAAACTTTTTTCAAAAAAATTTAAAATATTTACAAGCAAGTCTCTGCCTGTTTCCTCAGTACTGAGCCCTGCTTCTGCTAGGATTGTAAATATTTTAAATTTTAAAAAATTAAATTTGCTTCTATATTAATAGATTCTGCTGAGCTCTTTGCCTTCTCTTAGAATCACTCATCTTGACAGTGCTCCTAATGTCCTCAGACTCAGGCGTTGTCTCAAATGTGCCTAAGCAACCTGAGAGGTGAAGGGGTGACTGATCGATATGAATTTACTTTTTTCACTTTTTGTTCAGGGTTTTTCTTCATGTGTAATGCTTTCCTATTCGTACTTCCTCTCGCTTTCTTCTTCCCTGGTCTGATGAAAGAGTGCTAGCACAAAGAGCTTCTCAGTAACAACAGCTTTTGTGTGTGGTGAAGGGCAGAGGTGAGATATTCCCATCCAGGATAGAGGGAGAGATGAAAAGAAGGAGACACAAGGAAGCATATTCACAGCATGAGCATTAATAGCTGGTGTCTACTAAACATGTAAAGGTTGGTGTTTCTGGCCAAGAAAAATGTCCTGATCACAGTTGCCAAGTTAAGTCAGTGTGTTTTCTGTATAAAATTAGAGGTAGGGCCCAAAACTGCTGCTTGTGGCAAGTGACAGTTCTTGAAGCTCACCTTCAGATTCCTGTACTGTTCATATGTATGTCAGATGTCTCTTCCACCTGGAGAGCCCAGGCTGGGTGACTGTTCACACAGACTAGGAAAGCACCAGTTTTTCACATGTCCAGCCAGTTTCCATTTCCATTAGGCTTTGGTGCACCTAGGTTTGACCATACTTGTTACATTTCACCAACCCCTGGCTACTCCTCAGTCACGGTATTGTATCCCCAGGGTTTGGAGATTGTGAAACTACTTAATACATTGTGAGATAATGGATATTTGAAATACTGATCAGATCAGTGAGTAAAAGTTGTTTTGGGAGCTCAGAGAGCCACTTGCTCTGTGCAGATTTTTATACAGACAAAATTTACTTCTTTTTTATAGTGAAGAAAAAAAAAGAGAGAAGTCCATTTTACTCTTTTAATCACTTTTACTTTAGTAATCTTTTACTCTAGTAATCACTACTGTTAATTAATGTCTTTATTATCTCTAAATTGAAGTAATACTGTGAGCTACTTGTGCTTGCTGCTTAACTTTACTTAACTGTGCAGACATTTAACTCGGCAGTGACTATCCTAGATGCCAAGTCCACATGCTAATGCCTTCCCCTTCTCTTAGGGGTTTGCTACTTTGCAAGCTGCCCATTTAATGCTGAACACGGGGGAACTGCTGTGTGGTGTGAATATGCTGGCCCAGCAGACTTGTTTCAGTGCCAAAACACCTCACAATCAGACATAATTTTTCAGTGTCACATTCCCTTTCAGGGAACTCAGTTCCTGACATGCACAGTCCTTTCTTTTCTTCTCTCTGAACCACCCTTAGGTGCTCAGAGATCCAGGATGTAAAACCTGCCCTGAGACTTGGCAGTGCTTTACATGGCTTGCCCACTGCCTCCCTTCCCTTCCAAGGCTGCGGTAGAAATGGCCATGGAAGCATTTAGTTACCACTTGTCCCTCTTCATTTCAGCTTCACGATGGCCTCTGAACCTGTATTTCAGAGGATTATACTGGGAGCTTATGGGACTGAAACAGAGGTAAAGTAAGATGAAAAAGAAACAAAGGAAAACCCCAGTTTTTAGTTAGAGCAGGTGGTATGATTTGGCAGACTATCAGGGTGATGCCATGAGTATGATACCCCTAACACAAAGCACAGCGCCCTACCCCTGTGACCCGCGATTCACCGTGGGGTGTAACAGGGAGTTTCATTCACCCTGATGAAGAACCAGCCCACACATACTGCTTTCTCCAGCTGAAACAGCAGTGCACTCTGAGGCTGCCTCTGCTTGAGGTGGTGCTTTCTTGCAGTTGTGATAGACCAACAATATAAACAATATGAATTTAGCAGGTAGAGACAGTATCTTTCAGGAGGTCAGCTGGAAGAGCTGGAAGAAACTGATCAAGCCCTCAACCCCAAACAGTTGCCTTTGAGTTGGAAACAGAAGCTTCAGTATAATCTCACCATACTGATGTTGCAGCACTGCTGTAGAACTGAAGAAACCCCCAAATTCGTCCAGCCTTTCCAACTCTACCAGGTGGTCTAACGAAAGATGTTACCTCTACCTTTAAACTTTACAGGCATTGTAGTGTCCCTTCTAGGAGCTACACAATCAAAAGTTGGGGAACAACTTTACTGCAAGGAATGGTACTTCCTAGTATCACTGGTTCACTGGCACAGTGGACTGGATCCCATCTGTCATGTTCCTTTGAAGCCCCTCAAGTGAGAGGACAGAAGCAGCTGTATCTCCCACCAAGGTGTCGGGGAAGCTCAGCATCCTAGAAAGACTAAATTAATGTATTTTCTAGGCACTTATCTGGGCCCTCTTCCCTCTCAGCACAGCTCGCTCTTCAGGCTGCAGTGGGCAGTTCAAGGGTAACAGCAGACTCCCCAGGGTCCTCGGTTATTGTTGGGTAAATCCAGCTCTAGATCTTTATAAAAATCAAAGAGTGAACAAATATGAAATAATAAAGTGAAAGGTGAGGAAGGGCATTGGTTGTATTGAGTCATACCATCGATTAGCACTTTTGCTCTCTTCTGTCTATTCTGTTTTTATGGACAGTATTATTAGCTCGCTCTCTCTCTCTCTCTCTCTCTCTCTCTCCCCTTATAGCACTGCACTGACCTATAGCTCCGCTTACTTTTTTGTGGGGCTTTACTGTGGTGAAGCTGGCAGGAGCTTTTCTTCTCTTCAGTATTCATCCCCATCTTTATTTTGTTCCTCACTTGCTGAGGATGGAGCCGTACCCACTGTTGGTGCTGTGTTCTGGTCAGGCAGAATGAGGTCTGACAAAAACAAAAACAAAAACAAAAATAGGGCTTCTCTTTTCTTCCTGGGGGGCTCAGCAACATTTTGAAGCCTGGGCTTCAGTACAGCAATGAATGGGACGTGGTATTTTAAAACTAAGCAGAATGCACAGTCCTTTCACAGACCATGGTATCATGGATGACTGCACATTGTGCTCTTAGCAGTTTATTAGTCTGACATTTCACTTGCTTTCACATTTTTAATGGAGATTTCTGCATCTCCAACAGGCTAGGGAAACCCCAGAAACAGGCTTAGTATTACATATGGTTGGAAACTTATGGACAGACCTTTCTCTTTTGAAAAATGCTTATTCATTGAAACTGAGTTGTCTAGGGGTCATTGATTTTGATTTTTTTTTTTATTGCACTTAGTTTTTGCTGTAAATATGCTGTTACATAACCATGATTTTAGTTGATGCAAAATGAAATGCAGAATAAAGAAAGATGAAAACAGGAATGAAATGGTTTGATTTACTGGATTTTTAACAGTGTTTTGTGGGAAGTCCCAATTTTTTCAGTCCACTCTGGAATTAAACAATTTTTGCAACGTCAGCAGTTCATGTGAGAGACGTTTTGAGATTTGACCAGGACTGTGCTTATGTACATTGCTCATCCTCCCCTTTCCAGTTGGCTGTGCTGCACAGCTCTTGCTGTGTCCAGTGGTGTGGCCTGTTGGGAGCCATTAGAAAGTTTGTCTTAAGTATCAGCCTGGAGAAAAGAGTGTGGCAGCAGCTGCTGAGGACAGGTAAAAAGGATGCCTGGCTCATGGAAGGAAAATGGAGGAGCCTCACTGGCTGCAGCTCTAGGTTTGGAAAGTCTAAAGTTCAAAAACTTTATTTATTATTTGCATGGTAGTATCCTCTGCAGAAAGGAGACAAAGAGAGTCCCCAGGAAAAGAAGCAGAAGAGAGGAAAGGAAAAATAAAGAAGGAAGAGAATTGATCAAGTTTTCACAACAAAAAGTAGCAAAATTACTGAAAACTTTATAAGAGGAAGAAAAGGGAAAAAAAAATCTGAACAAGTGAAGGAGCAACAGGTGACTCAGTGCTGCCTTAAACACGCTGACAGAATAAACAAGGCTGTGATTTGAGAGGCTACAGAAACTGAAATTACAGAGAAAAGTGGGGAAAAAAAAGGAAAGTGGAAAATCAAGTGAGGACAAAACCAAAGAACATGGCGAGATTCCCTTCCTAGTAATTTTGTGGAAATGAACAGTGGTTCTGGGCATGAGGTGCTATTTTCTGTGTATTGAGAGAGTGGTAAGTGCCCCAACTTGTGGTACATCTTCCTGTCTACTTCAGTGTCTTCAGAGGTGTGGTATTGCCCTGAAGTCTGATAACGGGAACAGGCGATGCCATGAAATTCCACGGATTTAATTTATCTGGCCACCATGGATGTCACAGGGCAGGAGTATCATGCAATTACTCTTTAATTATATGATTAGTTAATAGGGTTTCCTATTAAACACCATGTAACTACATGGAGATTACCATGTAATTACCTTTAGTAGATCCAAAGCTAATTAGCATATAACCTGTATTCTTGCCTTGTGGTTCAGAAGGCTGTAATCTTGTAATGATATGGTACTCGCTGTGTTGTTAGCCTGCCACTACACGCTAATTTCCATGTAGTTAAACGCACAGTAGTTTTCATTCAAGTAGTATTTGTGCCGTTACCAGTTGTCCTATAAACTTCTGCCCCTGTTGGCTTTGACAGTGACTTAAACCAATTACATTTTCAAATTGCCTTTGTGAAATGCTTTTGTTATACCCCTTGCTTGCTGCTACGCTGTAAACTCAGCTGGATGTGAACTGTAAAAACAATCATGAGATGGGCAACTTGATTAGCTTCATTCATTTGCTTCATGGCACCAAATCTAGTGCAAGACGTACGCGCCCATGTTACTGATGTTTACTGTTCATTTGTGGAAAGCAGTGACTGCTGGGTAGTAAATGCTGCAGGTAATGCACCAGTTCCACAATCATAATAAAATTATGTGTATTTTAAAGATAAGCATCCCTGTCCAAGTTTTAGTGGAGGTAAATGATTTCTGTGTGTTGTTTCTCTTCTAAAATTCAGCTGAAATATTGGTGAGCAAAGCTAGCTTGCTTGATAAACAGAGGCTAGGTTATATCTTTTAGTAGATGAATAAAAATATTTTAAATAGAGACTCTACATTTTCGCATATATAAGGGAAAAATAATTGTGTTTATTCTGCAGTGTATTCTTTGCTATTCAGTTTCTAATGAAGGGCTCCATCATACCTCTCAGCTGGGATAGGACAGGAAAAATGAGCACTATAAATATAGTTGAATTTATTTTTGTTTTGGTTTTTCTTTTTCTTTTTCCTTAATTTTACCCACTCCCATTGCCTTTGCAGTGATTTTCTCTGACAGAATAGAACTACAAAGCATTTTTCCTTGGCCAAGAGTTGAGCAAACCTAAATTGTTCATAGCGGTACTTGATCTGTGTAAGACACAAAATTTCACATCCTGTGGGCTATAAATCTGTGTCACTTTATAGAGGAATGGTGCGAGCTACAACTGTTCCTCCTTCAGCTTTGAGTCTTACCCAGTAATTTGCCATTAAAATGAATAGTGTTTTTCAGGGATTGCCTCTTAGCTACAATAATAATTTCTGCACTGATAATTTTTACTGTGACTAGTATGTGATTTCAGAAGCTAATGCCAGTTATTAGGATGTCAGTATGTACCTTGTCAGTGGCTTTTTGCAATAGCTCTCCACCCCATCAGTCTTCTTGACTGGTGCCTATAAAGACTGTTTGGTCAATCAGACAACAGCAGGATTTTAATTGAAACATTTAAAATATTAAAAAGAGGAGGAAAAGAGTGAAATTAGTAATGTGGGGGGTTAACCTTGCTATTTTTACTTTATGCATTGTTTGTTAGCAGCAGTTTGGATGTAACCACAATAAAGGGATGCCCCAAAACCCAGAAGTTATGTGTGTGTCCACCAGCAGGACTTCCATGAGTCTCAGCATAATGCGACATGAAATCATTCTCAGGAACAGCATAAATAAACTTCTCAAACTCCCATCATGGAACTGTTTCAATTTTTACAGCTTTTTATCAGGATCTGTCTCACCGGAGACCCCTGGACCCCTGCAGCTTACCCAGGAGCTAGCTGAGGAGTTTCTTGACCGAAATACGAGCAAGAGCAAGCATCAGCATCAGTGGTAACTCACCCATGAGGGTCTGCGCAGGCGTCCCCGGGGCCATGCAGGCTGCCATTGGGCCAGTGCTCAGGGGTGGCCCAGAAGGAGCTGTCTGCCGGGACGGGCACGGCCACACGTGGCCAGACCTGCAGGGAAGTGGCATTGAGCTGTGATGGCTGTACACAGGCAACCAGCCTGAGCTTGAGGTGTGAGGGTCTCGTGGCCTTTCGGTCTCTTGTTACACCCCCACACACAGACACACTCCTAGGCGACAGTCTTTGAAGTTGTGATGAATTACAAATACAGCGATTTACTGCCCGCAGCTGTGCCTGGCCCCCCACCATGCTGCGGTATCCTCTGCCCCTCTTCACCTCCTGCTCTAGCCCCTCTCCACTGAACTCAGACTCTCCTCTGGGTCATGTCTGTCTTCCCAAAGCCCAGCTACCCAACATCTGCCCTCCTGCAATGCTCCCCATATGGTTTACAGTTTTCCTTGAACCTAGAGTAACTTCAAACATATAAATCCAGTCTAAAAAACTGCCCTGTTTTTCTCCCCCTTTGGTCAGAGGGTCTGCTAAGCCCAAGGATGGGAGGACCTTGAAGACCCTGTCATTTTTTAGTGGTGGGTAGGCCATGTTAGCAGGTGGGCTGGTTGTGGTTTGGGTCTGTTTAATTTTGCTATTGCCCAAGTGGTTTATATCCTGTTAGGATTCTGTCACCTGCGGGTACGATAAATGCGCTTCACATTCCCACAGTCAGGCTGCCTGTGAAAATACTGGGTAGGAGCAGCCCCGGGTGGAGACCTGCAGATCGCTGCAGATCTCACTACCCCACCTCAGAATCCTTCACTTTGACAGCGACATGCTGCTGGTTTTGAGTGTGGAGGTTTTTTTCCTAGCCAGTTCTGCACCTGTCTTTCGATAGTTTCCTCTAGACTGTATTTCTCCAGCCTGTTTGTGCTAGGGAATGTCATGAGAGACAGCGTCAAAAGCCTTAATAAGTCAAGATATATGACATGCACTTACTCTTTTCTATCTGCAATGTCTGCTTCTTTGTCAGAGAAGGAAATTACAGTAGTTTGACATGTCTTGTTCTTGGCAAATCCATTATTGGCTTTTACTCATCTCTCTCTCTCTCTCCCTCTCTCTCTTTTTTTTTCTAAGCTCTTTGAAGTAGTTTGTTTATTTGCTGCAATATTTTTCCTGACTACTGTAAAAGGGTTTTTGCTCCTGAAACAGTCTCTGATTTTTTTTTTTTTTTTAATAAGTTACATCAATCAGCTTAATAAAATGCATTGTGTCTCCCTATTAACATTTCTGGTGTGTTTCTCTACACTATCTAAGCTACAATACTTTGCTGCTGCTGCAGTATTTACTCAGAATGTTATGAAATTTCTTAGCCCCTCCATTCACCCCTTTTTAAAAAGAGCATGATGTTCCTCTTTTCCTTTTCCTGCACCTCATCATTCGCTATCCATGAACTCCGAGAGATAACTGCTAATGCTTCTGACACTGTTTAACCTACTTCTTCAAGTATCCCATCATGAAATCAGCCTGGCCAGGTGAACTGAAAACATCCAGCTACTCTCTAATGTCTTTTTCTCTCTTCTAGGCAGAGATATTAACCCATTTTAATTGGTTTCTTGGTACTACTGGTGTTAGCAAACTACAGCTAACCAAATTCGATGCTTGGAACTCTTACAAATCTTCTACTGATGGCTTTTTTCCTCTATGAGTGGCAAACCAACTCTTTTCTTGGTCTTCTTTGTACCAATAACCTATTTATAGAAATATAGTCTTGTTGCCATGGATGTTTCTTCCTAATTGTATCTTGTGCAGTCCTTTTTTGATTTTGCCCCTGCCTTTATTTTATATCCATTCTTCTGTGACCTAGCTTACAAATTTGAGTATGTTTCCTTCTTGTGCTGTGGGCAATGAAGAGCTTCTGATAGACAGATGAGGAGATGAGCACTACCTTGTACTTAAGTATTCTGAATATTTAATAAATACATGAGATGCATAAATATAAACCACGTAGTAATTCAGATGTGCAAGTGGACACAGGTTCGGCAGGACCAGAGTTAGAGAAAATGTTCCTGAGCTACGTGTGGTCTTTGCAATTAAGTGGCTCGTTAGTGTCCAGCTTTGCTGCATGGTGTTACATGGCATTGATGATGTGATGTATCATTTCAAAGTAGCTCTAGGAACTGAGATGAGGCAGCAGTACCCGAGAACAGAATATTCTCTTGCCTTACAGGAAAGCTGCAGGATAAACTTGGAGGCATCCTTTATCTTTCAGCTTGTTTGCATCAGCCTTCATTTTTCTCTGTTGTTTTTCTCTAACTCACATTTCCACTTTTCTCTCCTCATCTATCTTGAGGTGACAGGAAACTGTGGAAATCCGTGTGGAAGCTGGGAAAGCCCAGCATGTCACAGGCAAAGGTAGCAAATGGCAGGGCGTTAGCAGGTGCTCTTGGCTGCAGTGCCTGTTAGTGGGCTGAGAACGAGCCAGTACCTTTGAGGTTATTGTGGTGGAACTGGGATCACTGGTGGAACTGGGATTCTCACTACCAGAGGGCTGGCAGCTGCACTAGTGATAAGGGCTGCTGTGAGGACCTCCTTGACATTTTGTGTGAAATCAGGAGCACAGCAGGACTGCATGTAATGCCTAAACCTGGGATGTCTATACTGACCTTAGGGAAGCAGATGAGGAGAGGAGCTTCGGCAATGCAGTCCTCACCTTGTTGTTTCTGTTTATTTGAAATCTCTAAAGGTGACAGACCTGTGGACTCTTCACCAGCACTGCAACAGGATCAGAGTTGCTTTACCTGTGGATATACTTATGCTCTGATATCTACTTTGAAATAAATGATCTGTAATGAAGCTGGTTTCATCTGGGGTGTCTTGACTGAAATCTGTGTCTGATAAGAAGGCGAATACAGCATTGTCCATCTTTGTTTCCTCTCTGGTCTGTGATGTACTAAATAACTTCAGGCACATGTTGTGCAGCTTGTGCTGGCGTTGAACCAGAAGCAGCTTTGTGTGTTTGCTAATGAGATCAGTGCTGCTGGGGGCAGACTCAGTCCTAACTCTCAGGTTTAGTTCATGATGTATTTTTGTGCTGTCTGCTTTTGTCCTGTGTGACAGTAATGGGTTTCTGTGTTACACAAAATCTGGCTGCCTGGAACCTGTTCTGGTTTGTTTGTTTGTTTGTTTTTATTTTTTTTTTATGTTAACTTCCCTCCTTCTTTGAAGAAATCCTTATGATTTGAGTTAAGATGATACTGGTGATCCCATCATGGGCTGATGAGTTGTCTAGATTCTTAAATGCAAGAGAGGGACAAATCTGTGGAATTTCAGTTCAAATCTGTGAAGAGATGCAGTCACTTTCTGGGGTAGCAATGGGGATATTAAAAGAACGATGTCCTAAAAAAGACAGAAGTTTAATAACAATGACAGTAAGAATGGCTGGAGTTCACTTTTCAGGAGAATTTGAAACTGTTAGTGGCATTAAAAGTTATTTCTTTAAGCTTCCTGTTCTCACAAGAGCTCTGGTACTTTCCCTGTTCTGAATGGAGATGGTGAGAGCAGAATGATAGCACTCACATTTTCCTCATGTCTTAACTAGAGCTGTGAAGTGACCTATTGACCATCTACTGCTGATGAAACTGAAGGAACATCCTGGATCTCCGTTCTTCCCTACATAAGAACAGAGTCATTTGGCAGTGTCACTCTTGGACAGGGTCATGTGATGACAGATAAACCGAGGGCAGAATCTGTACTTCCATCTTTGATTAGTTCTGCACCCAGATCTCGCATTTTCAGATGGGACCAGGTACCTTGTCTTACCTCCTCCTGGATGGGGTGCTGTGATCTGGATATCATAGCAATGGTGGGTTTTGAATATTGTTTTTAAATTATCCCAAAAAAGTTGTTTAACACATATTTTGATTTTGTTTCAAATTTTTTATTCTTCTATACTAACCTTTTCCTCTTCTCTTTCTGAAAATGTGGATTTTAAGAGTACATTTCTCCCATCCATCTCTGATATCCCTTACACAACAAAGCTAAGAAAACTGGCCAGAATTGTATTCCTACCATCCCAGATATCATTAAATAAAAATCACATTTACATGAAAGCACAGACAAAGGGGGTAAAAGTGGCAAAATAACAGATCAAAGGAAATACTTTTTCGCAAAGGTGCAGTGTGATTTTTGGGACTCTTAATTAAAATAATTTCCAAGTGCAGAGTTTAATAAAAATTCAAGAAAGCGATTAAACATACAAATTAATTTTGAGCAGAAAACATTGCTTGAAGACAATGGCAAGAAACAGAGCATTATGATAACAGAGCATTATATTAACAATGGAGCATTATGATTAACAGATCATTATATATAGAAGCAAATATTTGTGCTTCTGCAACAGGGTCTTAACAGCTTGCATGTCCTTTGTTTTTTTTTACCTCTCAAAAAGCTGAGTGTTTAATCTAAGCTAATCTTCTAAACATCCTCTGCAGTGTCAGAGGAGAAGGAGAGACAAGGAACAATTTCCTTGGCATTTTAGAGCTTTGGTTTGGCAATGAGCTCTCTCTTTATCTGCACCAGACCAATACTTCATCAGGTGGACAGCAGGAGCTCCACTGCCCCTGCAGAGCTTGGGTAACTGATGCCATCGGCGAGCGAGGATGGCTGCATTCAATACTGCGGGCCAGGGCAAGTAGAAAGTCAAACCGCACAAAGCTCCTTCAGGACTGAGACATGAATGTGATCTATGGTGATTATTTTTCTAATGTCATCTGTGTCTAGACAGATGAGTATGTTCTTGTTAGCTGATGAGTTGTGTTAATGGCATCGGTAGGAATGTGTCTTCAGACAAGCATTTGCTTCCTCTGAGAACTGCATTTATGATGTTCCATGAAGACTGTACACAATTCAATAGATGCTGAAAACCCTCTGAATGTTTTTCATAGTCTCGATGTTTTATTTTAAATAGCATGTCATTTAGAAGGCTCCCAAAGACAGATAGCTTTCCCTGCTAGTTTGCAGTCACTCTGCAATTATATGGAACAGACGTTGAAATGATGATGGTGGCGTCTCACTGCTACATTTTGCTGCTGCTATGATCTAATGTATTTCAGCAACAAGCAATTCCCCCTGTATTTTGTATTCATCAGATGTCGACATTAACACACTGTCACTTCTTTCAGCTATACTGAGGTTTTTTTAAACTTGAAAAATGGTTTTTAATCTAGAAAAAAGTGCCACTATATTGCTGTAACTGTAAAGGTGGAAGTTACCCAATGCAGACAGAATGACGCCGTACCATTTAAAAGCTCACTGTGAGTGCTAAGGTGTGTGTATCGGCCTTTACGGAGCTAGGTGTGCTGGACCTGATTTTGCATGCTGCATGCTCAGCCTGTGTTGTTCTCTGTACTCACCTGCTTTGGACGGAAACAGCCAGCTGATGTGCACACGGACACTAGCAGCTATAGTTTTAGTTTAGATTTTTGATGATGGCTTAAAAACACCTGTTGAGGTTCTGTCCATCCTTGATCAGATTAAAAAAGGACTGAAAAAAAATATGTACACACACCAGATTTAGCTCACAGATAGCATCGCACTAATGCTACTGAAAAATTCTCTGTGAGGTTCCAGCCTTTCCTAAATGTGCTGCACCTCCTGGGGGACACGTGCTTGTTTATTTCACAGCGATACCACTTATCCTTAGCTAAGTTCACAGTTCACAGCACATTCTGTATCTCCTTTTTTACCTCTGTGATCTAAAAGTCTGTCAGGTTGGTTTTTATAATGGAATGAAGCATGGAGTTCTAGAAAACAAAGGAAAGGTATTTGTTTGGTTTTCATCCCCATGGCTGTAAATTGAGGGTTCAAAGAAATATTGAAAATGCATTATACTGAAACAGTGAGTAAAGTAGAGAGAATTTTCTAGGAGTGATTTGGATATTAATACATATGGAGGAACCTGAAAAAATACGAACATTTTGCTCTACCTGTCCATTTATTTCTCTCTATATATCTGGTTTACAATCACTGGTGGCTTCATATTGCAAAGAAAGTTCTTTTCACACTTCCTGCTGGTTGAAGATTTCATTTCTTGTACATCTCTAAAAATACACAGAAAGATTAAAAAAAAAAAATCTGTATGCAGCAATTTACTACCATGCTGGAATGTCCTCTGCATATGCTCAGTGTTTTAAAACTGCTTCAGCAACGGAAAACTGTGCACACAGCGTTTATTACCGACCTGCACTAACTCTTCAGTCACCAGGCAAAACTCACCACTGGAATTTTTTCCCCCCTGCTAGGCTGTACCAAGGCTGCACCTTTGTGCACTGTACACAGCTGAAGAATCTTCAAGATCAAAGCCTCGTGCCTGAGCGCAATCTTGTTCCTGGCATGTCACGCCAGGCCCTTTTCTGTGTGAGTGCTTTGATGCAGCAGCAGCAGTCAGGAAAAATAACAAACCAAGAACAAACTGAGAGAGGAAGGAGGCAATGTAATGTATTCTCATGTCTCTAGGCGTCTGCATTAAAGCTAGTATGTGCAAACCTCCTGGTTTGGGTAAGTTTCTCTTTATTACCATTGTTCTCTTCAGTTACTGTTTCCATCAGTCATGCCGAGAGACTTCATTCTCATATTCTTGTAAATACACCAGTGAAAACATAAAGGATTCAGGCTGAGAGCAAGGGACTGTTTCCAGCCATTCCCAATGTAGGAAGAATGGCACACCCATTGATTCACCCAAACTTGCACCTGGCCATCAGCAAATTGAAATGTTCTGCATGGTATTATGCAAAATCACCAGCCTCAGAGGTTTGCAAGAACTGTGAAAGCACTCGTTTCTCTTATGTGGAGCTCTTCTTTGCTCAGGAGTGGCTGTTCTTGGTGGCTGATGCACAGCTCTGAGTCTCCTAAGGGACCTTCATCTTATTCTGTTCTGCCAGAAGAGGCCATGGCACAGGACTGAGGGTGGGCATCACAGATGAGGCAACTCAGAAGAACCTTTAGCAGTTCTGAAAGGATAGGCATGGTTTCCAAAGAGAAGACTATTGTGTGCACAGAGAAAAAAAAAAAACCCTTACATGAATACCACAAAAATTTGGTAATGTCAAGAAACATGGGGGAAAAAACAGGGCCACCTTTGAAGTAGATGAGAAGCAATACAGGAATATATTGATCATATACTATGATGCAGATCATTTCTATTTCAGGCACAGCTTCTGGAGGGAGCCAGACAAAAGCTTTCTCCTTTTTTCCTCCTGGTAGACTAGGACTGCTGACACCCCGGCTAGCGGTTACACTGAAATACCACGTTCCCTCTGAAACCATCTGTTTACCTCAAGAAGGTGGCAGTTCTGTGGAGGAAGTCTCCTTGGTTTCCTCTCTGTGGAGAGGACAGAGATGAATGATTGCAAATAGAGGAAGGCTTTTCACTAGAGTCAGGGGATGGTCCTTCAGGTCAATTCTGGGAATCTATTTTTGTGCAGCTGCAGCCAAAGCAGCTAAGAAGGTACCACAATACAGCAGAAGACATAATCGCCCGGTTTCACAATGGTATTGCAACTTCTGCTCCCCGGCCCAGCTGCAGCCTGGGATGTTGCGAGGTGTGTGTTGGCAGGCTCTCAGTTGCAGGCACCTGAACCCCAGCTAACACTATAGAAATTTCACCTCTTTGGCCTGTCAAGCACATTTTTCTATCCAGCTTCTGCAGGTGAATAGGCATTCAGATAAAAACAGGATAATGGCTTGATGTTAAGCAGATTTATGATCTCTTTGTGCTTTCAGCCTTTACCTAGGGGAAAGCCCTATGAAATTCAGTAAAAATTTGCATAAACTGAGATTCTAGGAATGAATAAGAATATGGATTGCTATTCCTTTTCTGTGTTTATTTATGGCAGCACTCTTTGTATACTAGGCAAGTTACAAAGATTTAGAGATGATAGTGAGGAGTTCACTCTATGAAAACAAACACTAGATTGCATTTACAGGGACAGACAATAAGTTAAACAACTAAAACAACTACTCCACTTCAGAATTGTCTTCTGCACTTGCTTCTACTGGCCTGTCTGTATGGATCTGCCAGCTGGTGACAGGAAGCTGACAGCCAGTAGGAAGTACTGAGATTTTCTTGCTCACTCAAATTGGTGCTTTCTTTACCTTATTGTCAATTACTGCCAATAGCTGATTTTACTGAGTTTGCGTGGGGTCACAGCTGTCCTACTGTAAATGCATGTTCTTCTTGTTTCCTTCATATCTCTTATTTCTTTAAGTCACTTGCTATGATTACTTAAGCTATCTGCTCTTAATTAGCTGTCTATAAGCAGATGTCATAAGGTGCCTATGAGCAGATTTCACGTTTTCTTGGCTTTTGCATAATCCAGAAACCAGTATGTGACTGGGTGTGTTTCTCTAACACAGTTGCTTACTTCCATTTTACTACCATCTTCAATTTTATCAATAAATATCCTTTTGATTACTCCTTTGCCAGATTAGCAGAAAAATCCCCTTCTGAGCCACAGATCATGTTACTGGGTGTGGGCAATGCCAAGCTTCTGGTTTTGTTTTCATTATATTAAAATGACTTTTCTGTTGTCATATCAACAGGAATAAGTGTTGATAACAGATAAATAGAGCATGGGTTAAATTCCACAAGTGTCTTTAATGTTTGTACTTCTACAGATGTTGGCTGTAGTAATTGCACTTAAACTTCCCATCTGCTTTCCAGCTTCAGTTATTAGCTGATGTCACCTGTGTTGTAAGGCTGGAATTCACTAAAATAATATGAAATGGAGCCAAGTACCCTGCAACTATTATTATCTCAACTGAAATGTTTCTTCACTTTGACACACCAGTTCTTCAAACGCTGAGCCAATAGCAGGACTTAGTACTTGTAGCAGCATTTAGGAAACAAACAAAAAACAGGAAGCCCTGTAATATGTTGCCATTAGAAGATCTAAACCAGAAAGCTGCTACACACACTATATTCTCTATGAGCTGTCTGCATCATCAGACTTTTAAAGTATTATATTTGCAGTGTTAACCATTGTAGGTAGGTCATTGAAAAAGGTTGGTGTCCTTCAAGAGATGTGATTAACGTAGATGGGTATATGCTTCTGACTGGAAACCATCTAATGAATTGATTCAAGCCAACCAAATCAGTCCCTTTCAAACTTTGGGAGACTTCTGAACAAAGATCTGTCTAACACCCACTCAATATGGATCATCCTTAAAAGTCTTCATCCTGTGCCATGAAAATTCAGGGAAGTTTTCTCTATTGTCTTTCATGGAAACAGGCTTAAACATGCTATCCTGCCCACAGTGACGTCAGCATCAAAACTGGCAGACTCAATGTTCATTGCAAGAACATAATTGTCGACAATTTAACATCTGAGAGAGCTGAACAGAGAAACACCATGTTCTCTGTTATTATAAATAATAAAAAGCAATAAAACAAGATAATGTTTTTCCTTAGATTATCAATTAAAAAAAAAGCTAAAATATTTTACTTAGGAGAAACTCTCACAAATATACTTTGGGTAAAGATTAGAAATATGTAGTATAAACATGTTTTTAAAGGTCTACACATTTGCCTAATATATGTTCTTATTATTGTTTTACTAACTTGAATCAGATGTAACTTGTTCTGTAAATGCAAAATGATTGGTGAAATGAAAACAAGACTGTTTTCCTACAGACTTTAGATGCCACTGAATAGGTAAGACTTGCATGGCTTTTCTTTTTAACGTCATCCTGTTTATACAAATATTTCAATTCTGATTTACACTCTTTATATTTTAAAATAACAATGAACAATAATTTAATGAAAGAACAGTATATAATAATGTTGTAGTCACAGAGCCAACAGAGACTTTTTTTAATCTTCTTCAAAACCATCTCCTAGATGGTGCAGAATCTAGTTGCAGCGGTGCAACACCTCTAACTAGCGGTGTTCCCCAGGGGTCGGTACT